>NC_134786.1:68396618-68404118 GCF_046742065.1 Oratosquilla oratoria
TTGAGTGAATGAGAGAGACAAAGACAGACACCGACAGACAGACAGACAGACAGACAGACAGACAGATAGACAGACAGACAGACAGACAGACACAGAGACAGATACAGACAGAGAAACAGACACAGACAGAGAGACAAACAGACAGACAGACACATACAGACAAACAGACACAGAGACAACCAGACAAACACAGAGACAAACAGACACAGGCAGACACAGACAGACACAGGCAGATACAGACAGATACATACAGACACAGACAGACAGACACAGAGACACAGGCAGACAGAGACAGATACAGGCAGACACAGCGACAGACACAGACAGACACAGAGACAGACACAGACACGGACAGACACATACAGATATACAGAGACAGACAGACAGAAAGACAGACATAGACAGACAGACAGACAGACATACAGACAGACAGAGAGACAGACAGACAGACAGACAGACAGACAAAGACAGAGACAGAGACAGACAGACAGACAGACAAACAGATAGACAGACAGACACAGACACACACAGATAGACATACAGACACACACACACACACACACACACACACACACACACACACACACACACACACACACACACACACACACACACACACACACACATACACACACACAGGCAGATAGACAGACACAGGCAGACAGAGACACAGGCATACACAGACACAGGCATACACAGACACAGGCAGATAGACACATACAGACAGACACAGACAAAGATAGACACAGACAGAGAAGGGAAGAGGCAGGGTTTTTTAATTTTGTCGCCATCCTTTGCTTTTATCCCTGGAAAAAGATATTGAGCTGTGCAGGTGGGAAATATCAAATGATTCATGAAGGTTAGTGAAAAGTAGGAACAGCAGAGGTGAGGATAAGAACATTCACCTTTAGGAGGATATTAATATCCAATCATACAAAGAAAGAAATGCATGACTGCTCTGTGAGAGTGCTACAAAACTACCCATAGCATTGACTATTTATGTGAAGAGAGAAAGAGAAAATGAGAGAGAGAGAAAATGAGGGAGAGAGAGAGAATGAGAGAGAAATAGAGAGTGAGTGAGGGAAAGAGAGAATGAGAAAGAGAATGACAGAAAGAATGAGAGAGAGAGAATGAGAGAAAGAATATCAGAGAGAGAATGAGAGAAAGAATGAGAGAAAGAATGAGAGAAAGAATGAGAGAAAGAATGAGAGAAAGAATGAGGGAGAGAGGGAGAGAAAGAAAGAGAGAGAGAGTGAGTGAGAGAGAGACGGAAAGAAGGAGAGAGGGAGAGAATGAGAGAGAGAGAGGAGAGAGAGAATAAGGGAGAAAGAGAGAGAATACGGGAGAGAGAGAGAATAAAGGAGAGAGAGAGAGAATGAGGGAGAGGGAATGAGAGAGAGAGAATGAGGTAGAGAGAGAGAGAATGAGGAAGAGAGAGGGAATGAGGGGGAGAGAGAGAGAATGAGGGATAAAAAGAGAGAATGAGTGATAAAAAGAGAATGAGGGGAGAGAAAGAATGAGGGAAAGAGAGAGAGAATGAGGGAGAAAGAAAATGAGGGACAGTGTAAGAGAATGAGGGAGAAAGAGAAAGAGATAATGAGGGAGAAAGCGAGAATGAGAGAGAGAGAGAATTAGGAAGCAAGAGAAAGAGGAAGAGAGAATGAGGGAGAAAAAAGAGAATAGAGAGACAGAGAATGAGGGAGAGGGAGAGAACGAGGGAGACAGAGAGAGAATGAGAGAGAATGAGGGAGAAAGAGGGAGAATGAGGGATAAAGAGAGAGAATGAGAAAGAGAGAGAATGAGGAAGAAAAAGAGAGAATGAGGGGGAGAGAGAGAGAATGAGGGAGAGAGAGAATAAGGGAGAGAGAGAATGAGGGAGAGAGAGAGAGAATGAAAGAGAGAGAGAGAGAGAGAGAGAGAGAGAGAGAGAGAGAGAGAGAGAGAGAGAGAGAGAGAGAGAGAGAGAGAGAGAGAGAGAGAGAGAGAGAGAGAGAGAGAGAGAGAGAGAGAGAGAGAGAGAGAATGAGGGAGAGAGAGAAAGAGAGAGAGAATGAGGAAGAGAGAGAGAGATGAGGGAGAGAGAGAGAATGAGGAAGAGAGAATGAGGGAAAGAGAGAGAGAATGAGGGAGAGAGAGAGAGAGAATGAGGGAAAGAGAGAGAGAATGAGGGAGAGAGAATGAGAGAGAATAAGAGAGAATGAGGGAGAGAGAATGAGAGAGAATGAGGGAGAGAAAATGAGAGAATGAGGGAGAGAGTGAGATAATGAGTGAGAGAGTGAGATAATGAGGGAGAGAGAATGAGGGAATGTGGGAGTGAGATAATGAGGGAGTGGCGAAGTGAGGTAGTGTGAGAGTGAAATAGTGAGGGAGAGAGGGAGTGAGGGAGTGAGGGAGTGAGAGCGCTGTAGATATATTCGATAATTCTCTTTAACATTTTCTTTCTCTCTACGCTTCCCTAGCATGTATCGCGTGAGTTGGACATCGTACCAGAAAGCACTGAACCTTTCCCCTACACTATACATCGTCAATAAACTAAATTCTTACATAACGGCAAAACCCAGGACTAGTTAATAAGCTTCCTAATCTTTAATACAAAGCTTCATTAGTCTTACATCCCGTAAGAAGACTTTGCATACATTATTCTTGCCTCATGCAAGAGGAATCTAAGGTGAATGTAGAAGAATATCAGCGTAATATCAATGTTATTGGGGGAGTTGTCTAACGTCGTCATTGCGTGTTGGGATGGTGTGCGTGTCCGACCAAACGGATTATGCAAAGACAAAATCGAACATCGATCCGGTGGAGGCATTGGATGTATACCCTACAATCTTATTTTCCCCCCCTTAGAGTCTCGTCATATTATTGTAAGTGTATGTAACAGGTTCTTCTTCGTGATGTGATATAGTACGAAATATTTTGAAAGGCATTATGTATAACTTTAATTTAGTTTATTTACTCAGTCATTTCCTCATTTGTTTATATAATTGTATGCGTGTGTGTATAGACATGTGTATTTCCATATATATATGTATATGTATATATATATATGTATATATATATACATATATATAATATATATATATATATATATATATGTATGTATATATATATACATATATACATATATATAATATATATATATATGTATATATACACACATATATATAATATATATATAGGTATGTATATATATACATATATAATATATATATATATATGTATATATATACACATATATATTATATGTATATATACATATATACATATATATATATAATATATCATATATATATATATATATATATACATATATATATAATATATTATATATATGTATATATATATGTATATATATATATTATATATATATGTTAGGCTTTGCTGAAGTCTACAACAGTTGTAGCACTACACAATATGTATGAAGTACTCACGATATTTCCTATGAGTGAACGGAGGTTGGAGTTCAGGGTATTGATAGAATCTCCGAGGTACATATTGTTTTACTCCAGATGTCTTTCGACTCAGTCAGAGGTCATCTTCAGAAGTTACAATATACACAATACTATAAGCCTCAATAGCTTTCTCTCACAGACTAGGCCTCACCAGACAACAAATTGAAACGCAAGCATCAGTTCTATATCGAGAACAAGACAGAAGTAGATTAAGGACGGCAGAATCAATTTTTATTCGTCTGGATAAACCGGCCATCAATATACATCTACAACATGAAGTTTCTCTCCCAACAACTTACGGGCAAACCCCAGGGTTTCTTCGTGGGCACACACCCCACGCCACAATAATTTTTTTTTTTTTTTTTTTTTTTGTATATTGTGACTTCTGAAGATGACCTCTGATTGGGTCCAAAGACTTCTAGAGTAAAACAACATGCACCTTGCAGATTCCATCATTACCCTGACCTCCAACCTCCGCTCTCTCATAAGATCTGTACTCCTAGATTCTTGGACCAGGAGACTACTTCATCAAAACGCAACTTTTGAAGTTGGCATACCCGTCCTGGTTCCTGGATCGAGCACTTAGCAAGGCTAGAGCCAGCTACCATAAAACTTCAGTTCCCTCTACACAACATTCTTTCGAAAACGTTTAAAAAATCCCTTACTATAACTCCATGAACCCTCTTTTAATTTAATCCCAACAGCCGCCCCACAGTTGCTTATCATTACCCTAAAACTGTACATAAACAAATTTTTAATGTCCATCAAAGGTTAAGGGGAGGCGAGGCTCCAGAAGTTTATAGCCTACCATGTATGAATTGTGATTTACTGTACCTTGGCCGAACCGGCAGGGACATTAACACCAAATGAACTGAGCACAAAAAATCCATAAGATATGCCCAGGAAAATTCCGCTGTTTTTCAACATGTCAGCAACAAAAATCATACCCTTGACTGGGACAAGGCCAAATTATCGTTGAAACCCAATTGCAGCATCAGGAGAAAAAAAAAATGTTGAATCCTCCTTAATAGACGAATGTCCGAACTTGAACATTTCTTAAAGTCAATGCTGAGAGCCGTTTGGTTAAAAATGTTCACTCTCCTGACCCCGCTCCCCCACCACTCCTGACCCCGCATCCCTTCTGACCTCACACCTCTACCCAATTGACCACAGATCATCCTCCCTTCTGACTCCGCCCTGTGTGACAAAATGTCGTCTGTCAAACTATTCCGGTTCCTCTTTCCCTTACACCTCAATTGTATTTGTCTCAATTATTTCTTGTAACCTGTACTTTCCTGAAGAGGGCTATAGCTATTAGCCAAAATATAAAAGTTATACTTTCTTCTAAGTTTCCTTTTATTCCGACTGTGGGTTCTCCGTGTTTATTTACAAATTTACCACTAAATTTTGTTTAAGTGATATATATATATATATATATATATATATATATATATTTATATATACATATGCATATATATATGCATATGTAAATATATATATATATAGATATAGATATATATATATAGATATATGCGTGTGTGTGTGTGTGTGTGTGTGTGTGTGTGTGTGTGTGTGTGTGTGTGTGTGTGTGTGTGTGTGTGTGTGTGTGTGTGTGTGTGTGTGTGTGCGTGTGTGCGTAATATACGCACACACATGTGTCTTTGTGTGTCTGTATGTATGTGTACGTATGTGCACGTTTATGTTTCTGCCTGTGGTGCCCTGAGTAATTTGTCACTAAATATACAGATGAATAAATTATACCTGATAATTTAATCTCTCCACATCCCGTCTCCATTTTTCATGACCTTTATCTCCCGAACTGCCTTATGAATTTATAATCCTGCCCTTGTTATGTCTCTCTCTTCTTTTTTTTCTTTTTTCTTCTTTACACAGTCCCAGCTTATTTTTCTTCCCCAATCACCCTTTCCCCTATACCACACAAGAACATTCTATTCTCCAATATCTTCTCCCTACTCTCACCCATCTACGCAAAGGATTACAAAGGCGGAGCATGCCGACAGGAGACCTTTTGGTCCATATCTAGGTCGGATGCGAGAAAAAATCATAATAATAATAAAATGATAAATAAGAACTATAATAATGTAAATAACAAATAAAATACATGAATAAATGCATAGGTATAGTTTGAATAATAAACAAAGAGGTAAACAGTAAATAATAATAAATTCACATATAACTAATAATAAATTAAATTCAAACAGACAAATGATGATAAAACAAAAACAAATAATATAAAATAAATTATAATCATTACAGCATCTTGCTTAGGTGTTTATCTAAATGATTCTTAAAGCTTCGACCTGAACTACATTGCACTACCTGTGCAGGAAGTTTATTCCATTCATTAACTACACGTTTGGCGAAGTTGTTTCTACCTACTTCCAAATTGAATCTATTTCCGGACAGTTTGAGACCATTGTTTCTTGTCTGATTCTCATTCAATGTGAAAATTTTGTCACTTTCGATGTTGTCAATTCCCTTTAGAGTTTTAAAGACCTGTATCAAGTCACCTCTGAGTCTACGCTTTTTTAGGGAAAACAGATTCATATGTTTTAGTCGATTTTCGTATGATTTATTTTTTATATTTGGAATGAGTTTTGTGGCTCGCCGTTGTACTTTTTCCAGTCTGTCAATGTCTTTAATGAGATTCGGTGACCATACGGAAACAGCATATTCCAAATGTGGACGAACTAACGATTTATATAGCTTGTTAATGAGTGATGGACTTTTGAAATCAAAAGATGGCGCAATCATCCCTAGAATCTTATTTGCTTTCCCAGAGGCTGAAATACACTGCTTGGATGATTTGAGGTCGTTACTGATAATTACGCCGAGATATTTTTCACTATCCACTTTTGTTAACGAATTTCCAAATTACTTGTAATCGTACTTACTATTATTTTTACCTATGTGCATTACCTTGCATTTACTTGTGTTAAATTTCATTAGCCACTTTTCAGACCACAGCTGTAATAAATCTAAATCTTCTTGAATATCTAATTGGTTTAAGTGATCATTTGCCATTCCGCACAGTTTTGTATCATCAGCAAATTTGGAAACAGTAGGTTTTAGTCCATGGTCTATATCATTTGTATATATACTATGAATAGAAGTGGCCTAAGAACGGAACCCTGAGGAACTCCACTTGTAAAAAAATTCCATCTAGAAATAAGACAATTGATGGTTTTATCTGTCTTTATATATATATATATATATATATATATATTTATATATATATACATATATACATACACACACATATATATATGTATATGTATATATATATATATATATATATATATATATATATGGTCTGAAAAGCTGTAATATATATATATATATATATATATATATATATATATATATATATATAATATACATATATATATAAATATATATATACATATATATACATATGTATATACTAGCCAAATTACCCGCGCGTTGCTGCGAGTTCGTGAATAATCCCTAACCTAACCATACCCCACCTAACTTTAACCCTTAATCCTAACCAAAATGTTTATTTTTTAATGAAATATAGCTTTAAACACTCCCCCTCCCAGGTGTGCGCCCCCCTACCCGATGGTTAGGAAACCCTAGTTTGAAAATACATGCATAAACAAATTTCATATGTACACATTCTTTTGCGTGCGTGTGTATGTGCATGTGTGTATGTGTGTGTGGATTGACGATGGATGTCTACAGCTAAAAGGTGCAGATATGTATCTCGTTTATCTTCAGAATATATATGGTTATATGGGTTTTATGTGCAAAAACCTAGGTGTTTGTGAATAATCTATTTCCGCCCGCACTAAAATTAAATAGAAATAACCAATTTCAATATTTGGTAAAAATTATACAATCATTTTACATTTACAGCTTTCTTCTTACAAAGGCTATCATGTTTTGTGGCAACATTAATTTCACAAATATAAATAATATTCAAGGACACATACAATGGTTTGTTTAATCATACTAATTCTTAAGTCTCATAAATGCTACACGAGATAAGGGGACACTACAGTAG
>NC_134786.1:68414118-68419118 GCF_046742065.1 Oratosquilla oratoria
TAATTGGATTCTACAATACATGCAGTCTCAGTAAAAACCAGACAAGCAGTATGACCTTGATGTATTTAGACTTTAAAAATACACAAATGAGCACTAAAGTGACATGAAATAGCATTAATTATGACCTTGTAATTTTGTAGTAGAAAATCATTTAATCATTCTTATCCAGAATCACCTCTCTTATACATGATTAGAAGTATTTAGCGTTACTCTAATTATAGAATAAAGCCTAGTATATATTACTAAAATCATAACTGTGTATACTTCTGAGAGATAATGATTCCGATTGGAAATATATTGCAAATAAAAATCTTCAGAGTTACATTCAGTTTTTCTTTTTATTGCCAGTGTTTACAAATGGAGTTGGTGATGGAAAGAAATCTGCTATATGCAGACTTACTGTTGTTGCGATCATTTAATTTAGATATCCTCGAGAATAATCAAAGTAAATTGGCAAAATGTACTTTAAGGAACTAATGAAATGTGATTCAAGTATAAGTAAAATACTCTAATAGATCCTATAAGGGCAGAGTGAGAAGAATTTTGGTGAAATTAAAAATATCGGTCAACTATCTAAGTCACTTCTGATTCAGATGGTGCTAATAACATTTTAGGGTTTGTATATAATGTATAGAACTACACGTTGGGAGGGACGTCAGTGGTAGTTAATCAAGTTCCGATATACAATACTAGCGTATTTTTCATTTCTATAAGGATCGTGAGGTCTTGGAGAGGTACGCGCCTCAATCTTACTGAAGGCTTTCGATGTTTACTTCAGCAGTCTACCTTGGCAACCATTTAGTCAGAAGTTCTTAGGCAATGAGGTCTCTTTCGACACTGGAACGTCCTGTCTAAGCGTGGGAAGTGCGTCACAAGACTCAGGATATGAATAAAGTGTAAGATACATAGATATACTAATCACTGAAGTCAAAAGTAGGTCTGTCATCAAGAAATAATCAAAATTATTTGTTTTATTCCAATTTGAACAATTTCGTTTCCATATGGTTTAATTTTTCATTAAAACAATGGTAAGTTTGAAAGAGTACATTACTGAAATTATTTCATACATACATACATATACCAAAGGCTTTTTTTCCCTTACACGGGGGGTAGCCAAAAAAGAAAAAGGCATAGAAAACACTCCCACCCATTCCATTTCCTATATATTCCACTCCCCTCCACCCTCCTCCCTCCCTCTTATCTTGGCACCTCCTGGATGACGGGGCAGAAGCAGTGTCGCAAGACACAGCACATCCACAGCAAGGCCGCTTCATAAATTCGGCGACCCCCCCTCTCCGTCCCCCCATGCAGATAAGGAGAAGACGGAGAGAAATCCCTTCTGGCTTCGTCAAAATTTTTCTCATACATACTTCCTCACCCCCCATCCCCCCACCCACTCCCCCTCATGCATTATTTCAAATATGAAAAAACAGGTCCTATGAAAACTCTGAAATATCCTGACAAATTTTCTCAAATATAAATCACGAAGAAGACTAGGAAGAATCATGATGTAAGTCTTCAAGATTTAAAAAGAATTTGTCGCCTTGATAAACTTGTACATAACACCTCATCATCGGGGATGTTTTTGCAAATGTTCTTGCTGCCGTTGTGTGATTTTATTTAGCTTTGTGATATATATTAAACGGTTAATCTTTTCTTTGTAAACCCTATGATTATGTTTTACTGTTTTGCTGATGTGGCTGCCACCAGTCATTTAACAGTTACATAGGGGAGTCACTCTCACAGTGTACGAGTTAAATGATTGTATCATGCAATATTAAAAACGAGTTAATGGAAATGAATTCAGTGGGCAAATGAAGCATCGCATATGAATGGAATCTGTGATACGTTTAGAATCATACAGAAAGAAAAACAATTTATAATAAATAAACGAAAAGTCCTAAGTCTTGTGCACAAAAGGGTATTAAGAAGATTAGAGTTAGCCCAGTGTAGCATGAAATGGAGCTAATTAAATAAAAGGGGGTGATTAAAAAACGGCGAAATGACTTGGAACTTGAATAGAATCACTATTATTTCTGAAAAGCTCCCTTGGAGCAAGCTCGTGTATGCAAAGAAAACGGGAACGCTCCACCGTAATCATGCGTATGTTTGGTTGTCGTTTTTCTTTTCTTTTTTCCCTCTTTCTTAAAATGAAATGAAAATGGGGCCCCATTCCCGTACAACCATGATCCATTCATCGTTGGTCTTGGGTGCGGTGTTTTCATTACTTTTTTTTTTCCCCCAGTATTAATTATTTCAGCGCCGTGTTGCCGCGACAAAAATGTTTCTGGCTACGCTTCTCACGCAAAAGTCTTTGTTGATATTTGCATATCAGCACCGTAAACGACATTAGTACCCAGCCTCATGTCCGTAGGATCAAACCATTTCCCACAGTTCGGGAGGCATAAGAAAGCTCATTCAAAGTTGCACGCTAATTTACTTTTTATGGTAGAATTGCACAAAAGAAGTAAAAGTTAAAAAAGGAAAAGATTATGAAATACTTTAGATCATAATACAAGGTAAAATGTCGTCTGTGCGCAAGGGCAGTTAATAAAAAGTATGGTAGACTCAAGTAAGTGATGAGGGTCGTTTAATTGTAATATTGTTGCTCATTTGCACACATTCAGGCACATACTTTAATACACATTGATATATATATACACATAGGCATACACATATAAGTTTATACGCATAAACAAATGCATTTAGATATACGTGTACACTCAACCAAATTGGTCATGTTTTATCACTATCCACTGGGATAGAAACGCTGGTGAACGAGCCCTTTCAAACAAGGCAATTCAGCTATATTCGTTGAATTGAACAATGCGGCAGTTTAGAAACACAAGTAGTTATAATTGTAATAGTATTGCCTGTCCATGAAATAGAACAAATAGATAAATAAAAAAGTTTCTTTAGTTTGGTTAGTATTTTCTGTCTATATGTTTCAAAGATGGTGAGGAGCCTACACCACGAGGCACGTAGCTGCTGTCGAAGCCGTCACCTTTGCCCTATATGCTTGGACTGCTGGGACAGGTAACAATCACCTCCGAAAATCGGAGATGATTGCGGGATTCGAACCCACAAATACGAACTAAGTGACTGAGATCAGTACGCTTCCCATTACGCCACCAGGCAAAACAAAAAGGAAGAAAGAAAGAGGGAAAGAATGAAAGAAGAAAGAAAAAAGAAAAAAGAAAGAAAGAAAGAGTTGATGAAAATAAGAAAAACGAAAAAAAAAAAACCGGAAGATTGTTGGAGCTAACTGTAGTACTTTGCAACACAACCTTCTATTCTCCTCCTCTTTCCCTCAAGTACGCTATCCCCCTTTCTCTTTTATTCTGTCTTTTCCAACACTGACAAAATTTTATTCTCAGTACAGCAGTTGCTGCAATTGCTACTGTTGCTGCAGCTCTGCTGCTATCTATACATGCCTATATTTCCTCTTGTTACATTTATTTTCTCCCTTCCCATCTCTGAAGGAACTTCAGATATCCTATTAACCATACCATCAAGATTAGCTGAAGATGGAAATCCAAAGGAAGGCTATACACCAAGAAGAGAACAGAATTATTGGTCGCCGGATCTATGGGTTCCTCCTCAGCTGAATAAAATGAACCTTTGGTAGGCAGATTACTCAAAAGTAAGCAGACTGCTCAAGAGGGTTAATTAAAAAAAATCTTTGGAGATTGGAAATTTTTCCTTAAGCTGAATAAAATAATTTTAAGGAAGATAAACGGCAAAGAGAAACTGAAGGAATTAATTAAATGAAATACAACAGCTAATTGTAAATTACCGTCGCATGACTTCTTCGCTGCTGCCAAGGAATAACGAGAAATAAGAAAATCTAGTGACAATGAAAAGGTGCCGAGTAATACAAATAGACTAAAAGAAATCGTGCTGAACATTACCTTTGAGGGTAAATCAATGTTGACATGGACTTTTTTACTACCAAAGGGATTGTAAGATGAGAAAGATATTATAGCGGCAGCCAGTCGAAAAGAAACAGGGATTCCGTTTCTGTTAAAAGAACATGGGGTAAGAACCACGATGTACACGTGTACAGGTATGACGAGATGTCTATCGCACTTAATTTTCTCTTCTTGATCTGGAATTAACTATGAAAAGCTTGCAGGCATTGTAGTGTAAAGACAATGTCATTGCTGTCGAGATGATGCGAGGAGTTCAAGAAGGTCGATACAGAAGATATAGGTCTTGATCCGAGTTCATTCATACATAATCCATATGATATCGTCAATTGAGATATTCGTATATCATATCCATAAGGGGATGAGATGAAGAGGAAAACAAATGAAAGTGGGATGGGTAAGGGATGAAAGGACGGTGGGTACATGTCTTGGCTGACCACCTCGATTATGAGGAGAAAGAGGCTTTTTTGTATGAATATGCATATATGTCACTGGCGTGAAATGTAGTAACGCATTTGTAAATCACAACTAATACCACAGTCGGACGAAAGAAGAGGATTGCAGTTAGCAATCAATATATATAGTTTCGCTTACGCAACTCCTTCTTTCGTCCGACTGTGGTGTTGGTTGTGATGCATATATGTATTTGTTGTCTCTCAAAATGGGTATAAAAGTCACTCTTAGGGAATATGCTCGTGATTCCTGTGTTTTTATATGAGAATGAGCTTTCAAATATTTTAGTATATATATCTTTTCATAATTATGATTAAACACATTCTTTTAAATGATTAATTACTCTAACCATACTTCATTTACTTTAACTTCTTGTGGAAGTTTTTCATTAATGCTGCTGAGAAACTGGTCCATGAATTTGAGATTTAGATAGATTACAGTTTTTCTTCGTGTCCTAACTTTTGTATTCGAGTATATGCGTTTTATCAAGTTCATTACTTCCATTGTTAATTCAATTTTTTTTTTTTTTTTTTTTTTTTTGCAATAAATCCTCACAGAGCTGTAGTGAACAGACAAGTCCTTGTGTTTGCTTTCAGCAATTTTATTCAACTCACGATT
>NC_134786.1:68429118-68436618 GCF_046742065.1 Oratosquilla oratoria
GTAGGTACGTGACTGGATAGAAATTAATATAAAAATGAACGAAAGTTTGTGAAGCAAAGAACCTGGATTGTAAGAGCAAAGAACGAGAGAGCCGAAACTGAAAAATGGACAAGTAGGTCAGAAAAAAAGGAGGAAGATGATGAAGAAGAAGGTAAAAAGAAAGATTAATCAAATGTGAAACATGAACTAGAAATGATGGAAACAAAGATGATCATTGAGGAAAAAATAATGTGAGAAGATAATGAGACTGAGGGAATGAAATTAATGAAAAACAGTGAAATGATATCTGAAGGAAATCATAAAAGATGAAGTACAGAAAAGAAGAAAAATTGAGAGAATGAAAATAGGAAAAAATAGAGAAACAAGAGAATGATTAGAAAAGGTGGGGCTAGGATCCAAAAACGGAAAGATAGGGAGGATGGAAGATAATTTATCATAAATAAAAGAACAGATAGGTGAGGAGGAGGGAAATGTGATAAACCATATTCATATAACAAAAGCCAATAGAATAAAAAGAAAGGAAGAGAGAAAGGGTGTAGGGAAGAAAGGAAGGAAAAGAGATTGGTAAGAAAAGAAATAGAAAAATAGATATGAAAGCAAAAAAGGAAATATGAAAGATGAAAGAAATAAAGGAAGAAGTACGGAAGGAAAAGCAAAGACAGAACGAGCTAAAGATATGATCATTATAGTGAACTTTTATAAATGTGTTATAACATACCATTTTCCATATGATCATTAGCAAAAATAGAGATACGGAATAATGACAAGATTAATAAAATAGAATAAAAACGTATAAGAAAAAATAAAAACAGACGTGGGAGAAGACAGAGAGAGAGAGAGAGAGAGAGAGAGAGAGAGAGAGAGAGAGAGAGAGAGAGAGAGAGAGAGAGAGAGAGAGAGAGAGAGAGAGAGAGAGAGAGAGAGAGAGAGAGAGAGAGAGAGAGAAAATACAGAACATAAAAAACGGGGAAAATGAAGGGAAGAATCTGCGATAGAGTAAAATGTAAAAGTTGTAGAAAAAGCAAGAAAAGAGAAAAGATAAAATTCTAAATCTATTAGTGATCATGAAAGATAAAAGAATGAATTCCTGCATCAGAAGAAATTACGAAGATAAGGATCAGAGGGAAAGATTGAACAAAGAAAAGGAGAGATAAACGACATGGAAAGAGAAAATGGGATGCAGGAAGGGAGAAATAAGAGGGAAGAATGAGAAATCGGAAGAAGAAAGTTTGATGAGATGATTCTGAATGGAATGTGCTTAGATAAGACGGAATTGGAAAAGGAGAAATGGAAATGGTAAGAGTCGCCTTGCTGGAAAGAGGAGTTTTGAAAAAGGCGCACATTCCAGGCTTAATGGAATGGCTTCCAGATAACTAGGAGTTTTCAACAAATTTTCTTGTATGCACCAAATTTATGTATTACTGTTTTTAACTTCAGTTGATACTCTCATTACAACGTAAAGTCCTTACGTAATCAGTAACTATATATTTGTGGCCAGCCTGTGAGACGCTGACCTACCACCTAATGTATGCACCAAAATTTTGTATTACTGTTTTTAACTTCAGTGGATAATATCATTACCTTTCAGTTCAGTTTGAAAAAAATCTCTCAGTCATTGAATATATCTTACCAAACAATAGGAATGAAAAAGAGAGGAATTGTGGGCAAGATTGAATTATGTAAGGTTATTGTAGCCCAAATAAGATTTTATATACACTAGATAGGCTAGTTTTATGCAACTTATCAAATAATAGTTCATAACAATCCCCTAGTTGCCCCTTTGTTGATACTAATTTTGTTGACAACTTTAATCATTTGGTGGGGACCAAGGGTCTAATTATCCAAGTCTGTTTCAGTGCTCGTCCTCCTGAAATAAAATCCCACATCTTTAGCCAATACAATGATCAACTGAGTGTTACTAGATGAACACAAATGATTTGTGAGAGAAAGTCTTATTAGAGATAGGAGCTTAATAGAAAATGAAAGACCTCTTTCCTTTCAATGCCATTTCTTTGTTGAAGACCATAGGGTAGTGACCATAGGATATGTGCGTGGTTGTGTGTGCGTGCATGTGTGTGTGTGTGTGTGTGTGTGTGTGTGTGTGTGTGTGTGTGTGTGTGTGTGTGTGTGTGTGTGTGTGTGTGTGTGTGTGTGTGTGTGTGTGTGTGTGTGTGTGTGTGCGTGTGTGTGCACGTACAGATTCATCCCATCAAATAATTTACAAAAACAAATACTTGTCATTCTTTTTGATTATGTGAAACCCACATATAAAGCAAACGGGTGTGGATGCATTTTTCATCACTTGTTTCCATACAAAAGATTCTGCGGAATAATCATCATCATGATCATCATCATCATCATCATGATCATCATCACGATCATCATCATGATCATCATCATCATGATCATCATCATCATCATCATGATCATCATCATGATCATCATCATGATCATCATGATCATCATCATCATGATTATGATCATCATCATGATTATGATCATCATGATTATGATCATGATCATCACGATCATGATCATCACGATCATCACGATCATCATGATCATCATTATGATAATCATGATCATCATCATGATCATCATGATCATCATCATGATCATCATGATCATCATCATGATCATCATGATCATCATCATGATCATCATCATCATCATCATCATGATCATCATCATCATGATTATGAGCATCATGATTATGAGCATCATGATTATGATCATCCTGATTATCACGATCATGATCATCATGATCATCACGATCATCATCATGATCATCATGATCATCATGATCATCATCATGATCATCATCATGATCATCATCATGATCATCATCATGATCATCATCATGATCATCATCATGATCATCATGATCATCATCATGATCATCATCATGATCATCATCATGATCATCATCATGATCATCATCATGATCATCATCATGATCATCATCATGATCATCATCATGATCATCATCATGATCATCATCATGATCATCATCATGATCATCATCATGATCATCATCATGATCATCATCATGATCATCATCATGATCATCATCATGATCATCATCATGATCATCATCATGATCATCATCATGATCATCATCATGATCATCATCATGATCATCATCATGATCATCATCATGATCATCATCATGATCATCATCATGATCATCATCATGATCATCATCATGATCATCATCATGATCATCATCATGATCATCATCATGATCATCATCATGATCATCATCATGATCATCATCATGATCATCATCATGATCATCATCATGATCATCATCATGATCATCATCATGATCATCATCATGATCATCATCATGATCATCATGATCATCATGATCATCATGATCATCATAATTATCATGATCATCATGATCATTATCATCAGCAGCAGCATGATCATCATTATCGTCATGATTATCATGATCGGCAAGATCATGATCAACATAATGATCATGATCAGCATGATCATCATGATCACCATGATCATCATGATCATCGTGATCATGATCATGATCATCATCATCACATCATCACCATCATGATCATCATCATGAAGGTTATCATCATATCTTCATTTTTCATCATCATAATCTTTCATCATCATCGTTATCGTCATCATCATCATCATCATTTACATCATTATCATCATCATCATCAACGCCACCCTCCGTCATCACCACCACCGCCATCATCACCGCCGCCATCATGACCACCGCCATCATGACCACCACCGCCATTATCATCACCGCCATCATCACCACCACCATCATCATCACCACCATCATCATCATCACCACCGCCATCATCATAACCACCGCCATCATCATAACCACCGCCATCATCAAAACCACCGCCATCATCATCACCACCGCCATCATCAAAACCACCGCCATCATCATCAGCACCACCGCAATCATCAGCACCACCGCCATCATCATCACCATCGCCATCATCATCACCACCGCCATCATAATTACCATCGCCATCATAATAACCACCGCCATCATCACCACCACCGCCATCATCACTATCATTACCATCATCATTATCATTATCATCATCATTATAATCATTATTATTATAATCATTATAATCATCACCATTATTATCATCACCATTATCATCACCATTATCATCACCATCATTATCATCATCACCACCACCATCACCATTATTATCATCATTATCACCATAATTATCATTATCACCATCACCATCATTATCACCATCACCATCATTTTCATAATCATCATTATCACTATCATTATCATCACCTTCATTATCATCACCACCATCACCTTCACTATCACCATCATTATCGTCATTACCATCATCATTATCATTATCATCATATCACCATTATTATCACCATCATCAACATCATCACCATCACCATCATCATTATCATCATATCACCATTATTATCCTCAACATCATCACCATCATCACCATCACCACCATCACCACCATCACCTCGTTTTATTCCGAGAATTCATTTGTGCGATGAGATGTTGTTCCAACTTGTGTCAACAAATTTATATTTTTCAATTGCAATTTTCTTTCTTTAGAATTTTCTTTGCATTTTGAAAAAATCTATACTCTGCTTTTGTCATCTAATGAATTTTATCATTAACTATGAAGAAAAGGGTGTTTGTTGTATAATTAATTCAAATTCTTACGGTATTGTAATTATTTTCATCGAGGCAGTTACAATAATATATATGAAATTGAATGATAGTATGAATAGGAATACAAAAGCATACATAGAAAAACATGCATCGCGTATATGCCACGTATCAATGACATTTTTTTTTTCATTATGAGAGCAGTGATATGAAGGTAATCTGTCATCAGGAAGTATTATTTTCACAGTTTCAATCAGCTGAATCTACCTTATTCAGCACCAGTAATGAGTGGCTAGATGTGGTGGTCTCGCATAATGGACAGCAAAGCTACCCATTTTATTTTATTATTTATTTATTCATTTATTATATGGAGAGTTGACAACCAGCGATTCCTCGGTTTCCACTTACCCCTTTCAGCTGTACCATACTAATAAAACACAGACAGGAGTTTTCCTTGAGAGATCTGTGGGATGGTCTGAAGACCATTGCCTAAGAGGGGATTTACACTAACGGTTCGTCGAACGCGGTTCGACAGACACGTGTTTAAAGTGATGTGTGAACGTGTGAACGGGGTATTTGGTTGTCGAACACGTTGTTCGACAACCAAATACCCCGTGACAAACTGGACGAAACGCCGCAGATATGTCCCAGCAATGTCCTCCCATTTCTTCCCTCTTTGGGCCCAATCACACCAAGCTTACGACCTCTTTCCGACCACTGTCGACCAGGCTGATGTGTACCGTTCCTCTGTTCATAAAAAAGAATTCAAGACAATGCAATTGGAAAGTATCTCCCCCTCCTCCCCATCATGAAGATGAATATGAAATAGCCTGGCTCTAACCATGAGAGAAACAAAAGAGCCACCGTCGAAGGTGGTGGTCGGAAACAGGTCGTAAGCTTAGTGTGATTGGGGCTTTATAATTGCTTGTCGGGACGCACCTATGTGTTGGTGTGGAGGAGAATTGTATTTTGTTGTTTTGTTATTATTTATATTATGCTGTTATGTATCTATTTTATGCATTACAATGTGTTGTTATATTGTAAGATATCGCAGATGCGATGTGCGCCGTTTGTTTTTGGCGCGAAATGAGTGAGCGTGGCTTTAGTTTCCAAGCAGCCTTGAAAACAGTTGCACACATTTTGTGTTTGTGCCATTTTTTTTTTTTTGTGTATCTAAATATACTTTGTATCATTAGATTTTTGCGTATTCATTTGCCACCCCAGTACACCTACCCTGTGCTTTCTTTCGTCCAGTTTATCACTTGATTGATACTTGTGCGGACGGACGCTCCATAAGAAGAGAGCTGAAGAAAAAGAGAGGGAGACATAATAGAGAACGAGACAGCTCTTGAGGTGAAACAGTGAGGAAAATATATAGATTGATAAGAGAATAGAGTTAACTATTTACGATATTTGGATTGAGGTTAGTCACATGAAGGTATATCTATGTTTATTATTTTTGGTTGATTTGTACTTCCTCTTCTTCGTCGATTTAAAAATGTTTTCATTTGTTTGTTTGATTTCGGTGTATTTACACAAGTTCGTTGATCAACTTTTTTATTCAATTTGTGAATTCAAGGAACTCGTTATGATGTATTTTGTAATGCCTGTATTATGAAAAGTGTTATAAACAAGAACGCTGATGGTTACGTGTTATGTATTGGCGTGGCTAATATTTTTTCTACTTTGTTATTTTTCTATAATTTTTTTTCTTTCTTATATATATCATTTTGCCTTAGTTTCGTAAAATGATTTTGATTATTACATGTTGTTTTTCGGGACAACTTTTGTTTTGATTCGAGTGTTTTGACATTTCGTTTCTTCTTTGGTCGCCCTTTTCCAATTTTGGTTTTATCTTTCTTAGAGATGAATTCTTGATGTAAACGCTTTGTATACTAGCCCCGAGAAAAGCCGCTTTTGGTTGGCAAATTGATCATATCTTGCTACTATTGGCTGTGATTTGTTTTCTTTGAAACGTAGATTGCGTATCACAGTTTGTATTGCTGCAATATTGTGCTCCTTTTCTTTACATTCAAATTTGATTTGAGCAACTTGAATATTCTCATTTGTGGTTTCAAGGGGGGTATTATCAATTCTGTGTAAAGTAGTCTGTCTGTTTCCGTGTATTTCAGTCCTAGAGTATTGTTATGGTAGTAGACTACTGTGTGTCTTAGCACCAGAATTGTACGGACTACATGAGAAATGGAAGGGCTTCAGGTCAAGAGAAAGTGAGATATTCATGAATATATATGTGTATGCATATGTATAAGTATATATATATATATATACATATATATATATACATAAGTATATATATATATATATATATATACATATATACATACATTATATACATATATATATATATATATATATATATTTATATACATTATATACATGTACATATATATATATACATATATATACTATATACATATACATATCTATACATATATACTATATACATATACATATATACATATATATACTATATACATATACATATATATATACATATATATATATATATATATATATATGCATATATATATACATATGTATATATATATATATATATATATACACATATATATATATAATGTAATATATATATATGTTACAGTAAGAACACGTACCTAGGGATTACGCGTAATCCCTGAATGTTTATTCAGTGAATACGCGTAATCCCCGTTTCACTAACCTAACCTAACCTAACCGAACCGAACCGAACCTAACCGAACCTAACCGAACCGAACCTAACCGAACCTAACCGAACCTAACCGAACCTAACCTAACCTAATCTAACCTAACCTTATCTAACCTAACCTAACCAAACCTAA
>NC_134786.1:68439118-68454118 GCF_046742065.1 Oratosquilla oratoria
TTCACTGAATTTGCAAACGCAAGGCAAGAATACGACGGGAACATGTGTACTAAAATGCAATCTGAATGTGAATGTGTACAATGCATCTATCATTTCAAGTGATGAGGTTGAATATCTTTGGATTTAAGCGAAGATTGATTTGTTAGTAAGGATTGAATCAACATATCCAGATTACATTTTACAATAAGTAATATTCTTGTGAATTATTTCCTGCTAATCTGGTATAAGTTGGGTTTAATATTCATGTCTGCAGTTTCGTATATCACAGTGAAAATAGGTATACACATTTTATTTCGAAATACAATATAGAGTTCTTACGCCGAAAGCTGGAAAATCTTTACTGCTCTGTAAGTGAATAAACATCATATTTCTCTACAGCTAAGTAAACATATCTCCATTTTGTTTTGAACAACACAGTATGAGTGGTACAAGAGTTTTTGATGTTTTTTTGGCTGATTATCTTGACTTTTGTTTTCCTCTTTTCTTTGCCTCAGAGTTCGATATTTTGCAGTTCCATTATGTCTCTTCCATTGTATGTCTTTGTCACATTCTACACATTAATTGATATATCATTTCAAGAACGTGATGGAGTCCGTATACACGTACGTTTGCACACACATGAAGGTTAGGGTATAGATTAAAAAATAAAATTATTTTACTTTTAATCATGTAATATTCAGAGATACTTCTGCCAGACAGAATGAAGTCTTTAAGGTGACACGAGAGACTTGATGGAAAAAATTGCACACACACACACACACACACACACACACACACACACACACACACACACACACACACACGCACGCACGCACACGCACACACACAAACATACACAAACACACACACACGCACAAATATACACACATTGGGCATAACCTCTCTCTTCTTTTTCTTTTGGTTCCAGAACCTTTATAAATAATTCATATCACGTACTTAATATGAATCGAAATCATTATAAGATTTTTCTGTAAACAATATCAAATGTTCAGAAGAATTCATGCAGATATCTTTTGTTTGTTATGCTTACTGTATTGTAAATCTCTGTTTAATCTCACTAATTGGGACTAAGATATGCCAATCCTTTGGATACACACTTTTGTGACGTTCTCTCGAGTCAAATGACCAGACAGTCGACTTCGTCAGCAGTTAATATTTTAGTGTTTGATGTCTGGACACTCCGCGAGTTTGCAGTTGCTTCATACTTCTCATGGCGTTCCGTAATCAGACAGTCAGGTTTCGCCCTGCGTCCGTTCCAGAACAGACAAAAAATTGTTTCTTAGTTCTTCTTGTCGTTCTTGTATTCAAATTGATTAGAAGAAACAATGGCGGGGCTGTTAACAATGATGTTATCATTAACTTGTTTGCTATCACTAATCTATCATACTCGAGTTTATTGTTATGGGTCCAATAAAACAATGAATAGAAACTGTGTCAACAAGTATTGAGAGACTGATTTTAGCAAGATTAGAAAAAAATAAAAAGATAAAGAGTTAGATAAATAAACGAATTTTGATCAAATTGAATTAGGGTTGAGGAGGGCTGAGTTAATATATGTAAGACTATTAACGTAGGATAAAAGGAATAGGAATTTGAAGTAGCATACCACTTACCAAATGCAAGGTCATGGGGAACTAGTACAAAACTCAGCCAGACTGGTAGAAAAAGTGATGATATAATGCTGAAAAAAGACTTTACTTTTGGACAAGTGAAGTAAGAAGAGTGGGAGGTGGAAGGAATGAAGGAGGCGTGGGGCATTACGCCATTAAATATATCAAATCGCATAATGATGCAATGGGTGAAAGAATCAACAAGACACAGAGGAAAAGATACGCAAACAAGATTTGGGTTGATTTTGACTAAAGAACCTGATTCGACTGAATCCCTGAAATACTAGCGGTGAAAATAAGTTCGTCATTCCAGTATATGGAGATTATAGTGAGGAAGATATATGAAAGTTTGACCCATACCAGACTGGAATATACAGCAATGGTGTCTTCGTCTGACAAAAAGATATATAAACCATCGAGACAACACAAAAGGCAGCGACCAAAATGACATGTAATCTAGCAGGAAATACATATACAGAAAGGCTAATAAAATCGTTATTATTCACGATAGAAAAGCGAAGAATGAAGATATTTCATGTCTATATTTAGAATACATGCAATAATGAAAAGATTGACAGAAAAGGTCTGCTGGTGCACCATGACAGAAAAGTGTATGATATATAAATTTTTGTTACAAAGAGGTTTAAAAATAACAAGATTATACACTAGGAAATGAAATGGCATTGTACGAGATGTCACAAGATTAAACACCAGGAAAGGGACTGGCATAGTATAAGATGACAAGATTATACACTAGGAAAGGAACTTGCAAAGTACAAAAAGTCACAAATGAAAAAGAATAAGTCTTAGTACACAAAGTCATCAATGAAAAAGAAATCTAGAGAACAGCACAATTCACCAATTTAATTTTTATCACATACAACCGGATTACAAATTTTGTTAATGATAAATTTATCTAATTTATAAATGCCATTACTGATGTTAAGATTAGAACCTTCAGAATTTTTTATAATACTACTTTCTATTATGTTTCTATTGACAAATGAATTACAAGAAATAATAACGGAAGCATTAGTCCAATTAATACAATGATTGAAAATTTTCAGGTGAACAAATTGAGCATTAGATTCTTGTGCTGTTTTAACACTATATTTATGTTGTTTAATTTTAGTTGATAGTTCTTTGCCCGTTTGTCTAATGTAATACTTTTCACAATCTCTGCAGGGAATTTTGTATATGCAGCCATCAGAATCAGCGGGAGAATTCTTAATTATTAATTTCTTAAAAGTACATGGGTTATTAAAAGCTACTTTAATATTTCATGTTTTAAGTATATGAGGAACTTGAGAAAGATTGTTACTGTAAGGTAATACTAAAAGGTTCTTAATGTCAAAAGGGGGAGTGGGTTGTGTTAGCTTCGGTGCCACTAATACTTAATCACTTGTGTTATTATTCCGTAGGCCCCATGCCTTCTCCTTCTCTTAACTATGTTTCCACCAAATCTTCTATAATCAGAGCTAAAGTTTCTTGATGGGTTGAATTAAAATGGAGGTATAGTTTTCTCGTCTTATTGGGACGGTTTGGACACATGGAAAGAATGAGTAAAGAAAGACTAGTAAAAAGAGGTGTGGAAGGCAGAGGTGGAAGGAGTGAACATGAGAAGTCGACCTAGGATGAAATGGATGGATGGGGGTAAAAGAGGGGAATGTCTGTTGAGGAAGGACAGGAGAGGACAAGATAGGGATGAATGGAAAATGGTTGTGTATGGATGATGCTGTGATGCATAAGGTGGAGAAGGTAGGGGATGGGGGATGAGGGAGTATGTGTGAGAAATAAATTGACGCTGCATGAGGGCAGTGGGCGAGATGCAGGGTTGACCCGTCATCCAGGAGGTGCTAAGATAAGAGGGAGGGAAGAGGGTAGAGGGGAGTGGAGTATGTGATGATGGAATGGGTGGGAGTGGTTTATATGCCTCTGTTTTTTGGCCACCTCCCTTATAAGGGGAAAAAAGCCTGTGGTACATGTTGTAGCGGTTACTACAACTGTCCTTGGTGGAAGGAGCTAGGATATTTAAAGTCAATCCCATGACTGATCTGTTTATTGAAAATGGCGATGATACTTTGTACGAAAATGTTGGCGAAATTCTGGATTCCTTACGTTAAGTATACAATAATTTTAGATATTTTTACAATACATAAATATTCTCTTTACAGGATGCAGAGGAATATATGTGTGAGCAAATTTTGACGCAGTCCGAAGGGATTTCTCCCCGTCCGCTCCTTATATGCAAGGGGGTACGGAGAGAGGGGGTCGCCGATTAAATGAAGCGGCCTTGCTGTGGATGTGCTGTGTCTTGCGACACTGCTTCTGACCCAGGGCGGTGGGCAAGGTGCAGGGATGACCCGTCATCCAGGAGGTGCTCAGATGAGAGGAAGGGTGGGAGGGGTGTGGAGTGTATTTAGGGATGAAATGGGTGGGAGTGTTTTTATGCCTTTCCCTTTTTGGCTACCTCCCTTGAAAGGGGGAAAAAGCCTTGGTATATGTATGTATGTATTTACAAAATAAATAAAGCTGACATAATGAATATTATTATTTATATTAATTAAAATAAGTCGAAATCATGTTTTAAGGGGTGACCATAGTTTATCCCGTACTCGGCGATCACGAGTCCTGAAGGGGTAATTTCACGTGTTGGCTACAGAACACTACAGAACTCTCCCCCTAGTGACGAGGTAGGAGGAACGATATCTGTTTTTTCTTTGTAGTGTGCTTGTGGTTTGTATCCCGTGTATCCGGAGGTGTCGGAAGTTCAATGGGATCTTGTTCGTTGTCCGAGAAGAGGTATGCAGGTTTGGCGCGGTCTATGGAGATGACGTCAGTGGTTCCACGGCGATCGATGGTCAAGTTCTTCCTTGTCCTCTTGACGACTCTATATGGTCCATCGTATGGTTGTTGAAGAGGCTTCTTTACTCCCTCCACGCGAACGAAAACATGTGAGCAGTCTTCGAGGTCCTGGCTCACAAACGTTCTTGTGGGTGAGGTACGCGGTGGTACTGGCTGGAGTTTCTGCATTGTATCTGTAAGATTAGTGGCATAATCTTGAACGCTGCAGGGCTGCGTTATAGGGGCAGATGCAAGAAACTCACCTGGCAGGCGGAGTGGAGTGCCATAAAGAAGTTCTGCAGAGGAGTGGCCAAGGTCTTCCTTGAGGGACGTGCGTATTCCGAGGAGGACCATTGGAAGCACCGTAGACCAATTGGTGCGGTCGCGTGCTGTTGCTGCAAGTGAAGCCTTGAGTTGTCGGTGGAAGCGTTCAACAAGTCCGTTGGATTGAGGATGGTAGCTTGCTGTTCTGAAACGCCGGATACCTAGCAAAGACATAACCTTGTTCCATAGATTGGATTCAAATTGGCTACCACGGTCGGATGTGAGGCTGAGTGGTGTACCGAATCTTGAAATCCAGGTAGTTATAAAAGCGTTGGCTACTGTGTCTGTGCTTATGTCAGTAGGCGGGATTGCTTCGGGCCAGCGTGTAAAACGGTCTACACAAGTAAGAATATACATGAAGCTGTCGGAGAAGGGAAGCGGTCCGACGATGTCGACGTGGACGTGCTCGAGTCTAGTAGAGACTGGGCGAAAGGTACCTGGAGTGGAGATGGTGTGGCGTGTGACCTTGGAAGCTTGACATTTGACGCAGGTGCGGGTCTTGTGACGAACGTCTTTGGCGATTCCACTCCAGATGAAGCGTGACGACATCATGTGCTGCGAAGCTCGAATACCTGGGTGGGAGAGGTCATGTAAATGGCGGAACAAGGGATACCTGTGGTTCTCGGGCAAGTAGGGACGGATGGTGCCCGTGGATACATCGGCGTAGAGCTCAGTGTTGGTTCCAGGGAGCTGTACCTTCTTCATCTGCAACGCGGGGTTTTCCATCAATCGCTGCAGCTCGGTATCACTAGCTTGGTCTGCAGCGATGGCGGCGTAGTCGATGAGAGAGGTAGAGACTGCAGATATGTTGCGCGAGAGTGCGTCGGTAGGGCTGTTATCTTCACCTCGAACATAACGAATATCGGTGGTGAATTTGGAAATGAAATCTATGTGTCGTAGTTGTCTAGGGGAGTATGTTGTTTTGTTATGGATGAATGTTGTTGTGATATGTTTGTGGTCGGTGTATATGTGGAATTGTCGCCCTTCAACGAAATACCTGAACCTGTTGACAGCCTTGTAGATGGCTAGGAGTTCCATGTCGAAGGCGCTGTATTTCTGCTCGGCATTGTTGAGCTTCTTTGAGAAGAAGGCGATGGGTTTCCAGGCGTCGTTGATGTATTGTTGCAGAACTGCGCCGACACCTGTGTCTGAAGCATCTGTCGAGATGGAAGTGATGGCATGAGGGTTAGGGAAACTAAGGGCGGCAGCATTCCCGAGTGTTTCTTTAGCTGCCATGAAAGCTACATCAGTTTCGGCGTCCCAGTTGAGTACGATGGAACGTGCCCTCTTGCATGGCTTGATCATGGAGTAGAGCGGTTGGAGCAGTTGAGCGCAGTCTGGAATGAAACGATTATAGAAGTTTAACATACCAAGGAATTGCTTGAGTTGGCGCTGTGTTGTAGGTTTTGGGAAACTCTGGATGGCGTCGCAGCGGGATGAGACAGGGGTGACGCCTGAAGGTGTGACAGTGTGTCCTAGAAAGTCGATGGATGGAACACCGAACTCAGATTTCTCGAGATTGATGAGGATGCCGTAGTCTTGTAGTCGGGTAAAGACTTGCTTCAAATGGTCTTGGTGTGTGGCTTCGTCAGGGCTGGCGATGAGCACATCGTCGATGTAGGTGAAGCAAAAAGGCAGGCCTCGTAGGACTTCGTCCATGAATCTCTGGAAAGTTTGGGCAGAGTTCTTGAGGCCGAAGGGCATTCGAACGTATTCGAACAAGCCAAAAGGTGTTGTGACAGCTGTTTTGGGGATGTCCGGCGGGTTGACTGGAATATGATGGAAGGCTTTTACAAGATCGATCCGGGAGTATATGCGAGTTCCTGCAAGGTGTGAGGAAAACTCCTGTATGTTGGGAACTGGATACCTATCCATCACAGTTCGCGAGTTGAGGGCGCGGTAGTCACCGCATGGTCTGATATCACCGTTGCTTTTGGGGACGATGTGGAGAGCTGACGACCAGTTGCTTGAACTTAGACGAATGATACCTTGACGCATGAGGGCTTCCAGTTCTGCCTTGGCTAGCTTGAGGCGTTCCGGAGCCAGACGACGGGCTTTGGCGTAGACTGGAGGTCCCGTAGTCTCTATGTGGTGCACTACGTGGTGTTTCACAGTCGTGGTCGTGGAGTAAGGTTGTGTCAAGGCAGGAAAGTTCCTGAGGAGAGAAGCAAACTTGTTATCGGCACTGATGGTTGAAAGTTGGCTACTTACTCCGGTTGTTGGCATGGCGTTGGATGACATCGATGTAAGGGGGTCGTGGAGCTTGCGATTTTTAATATCGATCAGGAGATCGAAGTGGGTCAAAAAATCGGCGCCAAGGATTGGTTGGGAAACTGCTGCAACGTAGAAGGTCCACTCAAAGGATAGGTTGAGGTTGAGTTCTAGCTGAAGTGTCTTCCTCTTGAAAACGGGTATCTTGGTGCCGTTGGCTGCGTAGAGGTAAGACATCGGCGGCAGTGATTGCTGGGTTGCTGTGGCAGGCAGGACACTGACTTCAGCTCCGGTATCGATGAGGTATGTGGTGTTGGAGAGTGGATCAAATACGAAGAAGAGTTTCGATGTATGTTGGCGAACGCTGTGCGCCGTTAGCGTTCGCCCATCTTGTTTAACGGTGCCGGTGAGAAGGTGCACGGCTGTGTACATTTCCTCGCATCTTGTCCAAAGCGATGATGGTAGAAGCAGACGCCTGATGTTTGCTTGGGTCTTCCTCTGGATGTAGACCTGGAGCGGTTGCGGTAGTATCTTGGTGACGGGGGTCGTTGTTGAAGATTGGCAACCTGCTCTTGGAGGGCGCTAACCTGGAGGGTGAGTTTGGAGACTAGCTCGGTTAACGCCTGAGTTGCGGACTGGTCGGCGAGGTTAGCGATGGTAGGGCGCGCAACCGGTACCGAAGCCATGAAGTCATCAGCGAGCGTGGCTAGCTCGTCGAGCGAGAGCTTGTTCTTGGCGCTGAAGAGGTTGCCTTGGATGGTTGTTGGTAGGCGCTGGTAGAATAGGTGGTTGCAATATGGAGGTGTATTTGTCTCTGAGCAATCGCTTCATGCGTTGCAGCAAGTCGGATGGTTTCTCATTTCCAAGTTCTTCTTTCGAGAGGAGCTCCTGCAGGCGTGTAGCTTCGGAAGACTCAAGGCGGTCCAGAACGGCTTTCTTCAAATCTTCGTATGGGGTACCGGATGTAGGTGCCTTGGAGATGGTGTCTGAAACTTGGAGGAGTACGTCAGATGGTAAGAGGCCACAAGCATGTGAAAACTTCGTTAGGCTGGTGGTAATGCGGTTAGCCTTAAAGTTACACTCGAGGATTGTGAACCATATTGTTGGGTCGCGGTTGGAAAAAGGGGGTGCGCGGAATGCACTTACTTCCTGTTGTTGATCGTCCGTCATGCTTACGTGATTAGTATGCAGCGATGTTCGTGGGCAGCTGGGTTGGCCAGAGCAGTCCAGGTTGGCGGGGTTGGGCAGGCTGGGTCAACGGGCAGGACAACCCGGGACGGCGGGGCTGGGCTTGCCGGGGGGGGGGGCGCTGGGCACGCTGGGACGGCGGGCAGGCCGGGGCGGTGGGACTGGGCTGCGGCGTCGGCGGCTGGGCAGGGGCGGTCCCCGACGGCGGCTGGGCAGGGGCGGTCCCCGACGGCGGCTGGGCAGGGGCGGTCCTCGACGGCGTCGGCGGCTGGGCAGGGGCGGTCCTCGACGGCGTCGGCGGCAGCGGCTGGGCAGGGGTGGTCCTCGATGGCGTCGGCAGCGGCGGCGGCTGCACCAGGAGACCAGCACTCCAGGGTTACCAATTGTAGTGGTTACTACAATTGTCCTTGGTGGAAGGAGCTAGGATATTTAAAGTCAATCCCATGACTGATCTGTTTATTGAAAATGGCGATGATACTTTGTACGAAAATGTTGGCGAAATTCTGGATTCCTTACGTTAAGTATACAATAATTTTAGATATTTTTACAATACATAAATATCCTCTTTACAGGATGCAGAGGGATATATTCTATTTTATTTACAAAATAAAGCTGACATAATGAATATTATTATTTATATTAATTCAAATAAGTCGAAATCATGTTTTAAGGGGTGACCATAGTTTATCCCGTACTCGGCGATCACGAGTCCTGAAGGGGTAATTTCACGTGTTGGCTACAGAACACTACAATGTATGTATGTATGTATGTATGTGTATGTATATGTATGTATGTATGTATGTATGTGTATGTATATGTATGTATATATATTAATTTGTTGTTTAAGATATAATCACTTTTATTTTTCAAAGATTTAGAAAAATATTTAAAAATAATGTAGTTACTTCATAGGTATTTCTGCTGTACATATGGTTGGAAAGGGAATATCTAACTCTCCTCATATATCTTTTTTATTTTTATTTTTGATATTTGAACGACACATTTAAATTAATCTACTTTGTCAATATACCTTCTACATTCACGCGAAAAGTAAATTACCCATAAAAAATTATGAGGATATAAATAGAAATAACAGGAAGGTCAGGTGGGGTTTCTCACTGTAGCAAGGAAGAGTCTACGATGTAGGAACGTGTTGACAGAAGCTGTGAAAGGAAAAATGAAAGCCGCGGCCTAAAGGCAGGTTTTCCGCATCTACTCTTCAGAATTTGCATCACCACCGAATTCAGTACATTACTTTAGTTGCGTTTTCGCTGCACCGGGCAGATCTCCTTGTCTGAATGATGCTGCCAGATGGCAGTGGAGAAGGCATGAATAGCAAGTAAAAGGGATGTTTGAAGCAAGTTTAACCTCCTATACATGAAGATTCTCCCTTGGCTGTATGAAATTGCCCAGTGGTGGCCAGGGCAAATGCAGAGGTTATAGATAGCAGACAAAGGGAATAATACTTTCACTCCCATGGCTTATTCCTAACAATTTCAATCAGCTCAGAGTAGATCCTCATTTTAAAAGAGGTCAACTTTTTCCACTTCGACTAGTACCATTGCCACCTCTATTCTAGTCACGACAATCCTTACTACCTTGAAAACTACTACATCCACCGTCACTGTAACCACTACTACTTCCATTATCATTAACATTACCTCTACCATAATCACTACCACTAACAAATCGCTACCACTAACATCATCATCATCACCAACACCAGGTTTATTAGTAACAATTATCTCCAGCGCTTGTAATCACAGGACTCTACACCACCAACAAACTTCATCAGTGGCCCTTCCTCATCCCGCGGTCCTGGGGCGGAACCACCCTTGCGTCTCTTTTCCCCGTCCCTGACAACTGTGGATTCGATAAGAGCTTCCTATGGCGTAATTTTCCGGGCGTAATTCTGGTCATGAACGGGTCTTTTGTTTTGCGAGATTGGTTGTGTGCCCGGCCTGTAAAGGAATTACGTCGGCTAAAAATCCACAGGGAGCCACGGGAGAGAGAGGGCCCCCAGCTATGTTCAGCGGGAATAAAATCTGTTATGACGCATTCAGTTATTGCGTTAATTAGATTGTTTAGAGGGAAAGTTTTGAATTTTGCTTCTGGACTCGATACTGATTTTTTTTTTTTTTTGACGGAGTCATAGTCAAGTGTAGGTAGCAAGAGTGAAAGGAAAGGAATATTGATGAGTGTACAACTACAAGGGTTGGTACGTATGCAGCTTAGGTAGACTTACAATAGTTATATCACACAGAGCTGTTAGGAGCCGGAAGACCCCGAAATTTCGATTACCACAATACGGAAGTGAACCTACACGTGCCACGGAAACGTTTTCTGATTGATTAACTTTGTGACAGTTTTGCCAATAGACATATGTAAACAAGGGGAATCAAAAACGTTATATGAAAGGAAGACGCGCATAATTGGAGTTTGAAGATACGTGCTATCTAGTTACTGGTGAAACGGTTGATGTTGGTTCGGCTAGATATCACAGACGAGTTTATTAGGAGAGGAAATAGCGCTTTGGAAATTATTTAATAAGCAAGAGAAGCCAATTTGATTTTGCGTCATAACATGATGTGGCATGAGAGATATTTCCATTTTAAGTGTGCATGAGTATCATCAGATTTGATTCATGACCCACAAGTGATAACTGTGTTCAAAAGTCTACCATGTAGAATAGATTTGATTCTATTACACACACACATTCACGCACACACACACACACACACACACACACACACACACACACACACACACACACACACACACACACACACACACACACTCGGTGGCGGATTGGTAAAGCACTGGCCTCACAAGCCAGAGAACCGGGGTTCGATTCCTCGGTCGGGCGGAGATAAGTTGGGTTTGTCCTTTCACGTGTAGCCCCTGTTCACCTAGCAGCGAGTAGGTACGGGACGTTAGTCAAGGAGTTGTGACCTTGCTGTCCCGGTGTGTGGTGTGTGAGTGGTCTCAGACCTACCCAGAGATCGGCTAATAAGGAGCTCTGAGCTCACTGCCGTAGGGTGGTGTCTGGCTGTCTCGACAGAGACTGCAGCAGATCCGAGGTGAATACACACACACACACACACACACACACACACACACACACACACACACACACACAAACACGCACACACACACACACATTCACACATTCACTCCCACTTACCCAACCTACTTAATTAATCCCGAAACCCTAAGTCTTTTCAAGCCTATTTGGTGGACTAATCACATGGTTGGTTCTCTGTACCAGCAATATTTTTTTTTCCTTTTTAGCAACCATTTTTTTCTTTTTTTTTTCTTTTTTTGTGGATCGGCGCAATGATTGTGACTGCAAACGGCTGCGCACTTCCAAATTTTGAGTTGCAAGTTGCTTTTAATTAGACCAGAACTTTTTATCCGTATATACATTTATTTTCTATTTACACGCTCATACTATGATTAAAGTGTTTTATGCTCACTGGCGGTCGGAGCCTACTAATCGAACTTGGAATAAATTTGAATAGATTAGGCACAAAACTAGAGAAATTGAGCAAATTCTGTATGATGAATTCTTTGCAACGATTGACCATAAAAATAATGAAAGGACGGTATGCAGTAGTTCTAGAGAAAGTAATACTGTCAAAGCAAACAAACTATATTCAGAAGATAAATTAAATCTCTTCCTTGCCACTTTTATATTACCTGTCGAATAATGAGCTTCATCATTGTTGCAACGTATTTATAGATTTAGGCTTGGAAAGAGAATACATATCTTGCATCATGAAAACGCAAAGTCACACTGTTGTCACTAAACGGTGAAAATGGTGAAAAAAATAATATTTAAAGTTGTTGCTCGACTTCGGAATAATATGGAAGGATTCCTGAGAAGTTGAACTACAAATCTTTAAACACAGTGGACTGGTGGTGAGAACAAAAGTCCTTCCCTTACGGGAGAAGTGAAATGTCTCAGCATTACACTAACAGTACAGAATATAATATCGTAGTTCCACGGAGGGAGAGGGGGAAAGGAGAAGAGATAGAAATAATGTAAGGAAGGAAGAGATAATAAGGTTGCCGGGATTGCATGCTGGCAATTCTTAAGTTAGTTGCCAAAGGTGGGGTAGGGGCTGTCCCCCAGACGAAACGGAAAGTAATGTGTGTGTGTGTGTGTGTGTGTGTGTGTGTGTGTGTGTGTGTGTGTGTGTGTGTGTGTGTGTGTGTGTGTGTGTGTGTGTGTGTGTGTGTGTGTGTGTATTCACCTCGGATCTGCTGCAGCCTCTGTTCGAGACAGCCACACACCACCCTACGGCAGTGAGCTCAGGGCTCATTATTTGCCGATCTCTGGGTAGGTCTGAGACCACTCACACACCACATACCGAGACAGCAAGGTCACAACTCCTTGACTAACATCCCGTACCTACTCACTGCTAGGTGAACAGGGGCTACACGTGATAGGAGACAAACCCAACTTATCTCCGCCCGGCCGGGGAATCGAACCCCGGTTCTCCGGCTTGTGAGGCCAGTGCCTTACCAATCCGCCACCGAGCCGTGTGTGTGTGTGTGTGTGTGTGTGTGTGTGTGTGTGTGTGTGTGTGTGTGTGTGTGTGTGTGTGTGTGTGTGTGTGTGTGTGTGTACGTGCGCGCGTGTGTGTGTGTTCGGTTGAATATAACATAACATGCTTTAATGAATATAAGATAATGCGATTTTATTCAGGTGAGGTTTCGATTTACAAAGAAAATGGGTCTCTATTGCTGGAGACGGGCTTTGTATTCGGTGTCCTTATAGTTATTCAAGTCGTTTGGCATTTACAAGAACAAAAATATATGAAGAGTAAATTTATCATAAGAATATAAGAATGGGGGAGACTGTAAAATGACCATAAGGCCTACACAAAGCAGTTCCATGTGATCTCTATCCAGAAAATGATCTAATCTAATCTTCTCTTAAAGAAAAAGTTTCAGCGCTCATTACTTGGTTACTAAGTGTATTCTATTCACTAACCACTCGGTTGGTAAACCCGTTTTTGCCTATTTCCTTTTTGTACCTTAATTTATCCAATTCAATTCCATTGCTATGAGTCCTGTCCTGCTATCTTACTATGATGACCTTGTCAACATTACCATTTTTAAAGCCTTTCACCCATTTGAATACCTCTATTAAATCACCTCGCACTCTATGTCTCTTCAGGGAATGTAAGTTAAGATGGCTGTGTAAATCAAACCTCACTGAAAGCCTGAATGTGATCATGAAGTTCATACAGAGACAAAATAGAAAACAGCTGTATTCAAAGGTGAATAAACGATATAAAGAATGTACACCACTATCCACTTATCCACTTGTCCGCTCACTCTCAGAGCTCGCTCACGACTAACTAATGCGCGTCACTCTGGGACTGTCCGCGTCTCCAAGAGGTTCCCTTTTACTCATTTTGTTTTCCATTTATTCGCTTCCACACAGAAAATAACAGACACTCAAAATAATACGAAACTTGATTTAATAATATAATAATCTATTGAAATTATTATTTAATTACGTAAATAGAAATGACAATTATGCTTTCTTCTCGAAACTTCCAATTACGCATCACTTGCATTTCTTACATGTATTCAAAATGCTAACTTGCATATACAACATACTAAAAAAGAAGAGACTAAAATCATAAAAATACAAAAAAAAAAATCAGGATATACGACGAAAACGAGATCAGTCCAGAAAGTTGAAAACGAAACGAAACAAAAATAAAGCAATTAAAAAAAAAATAGAGAAAGTGGGAAACAAGCTAAGAATCACGACAACTCAAAGAAAATGCATGTCAGCAGAATTAAGCCAGAATCGGATTTCGAGAGAAAGTTTCTAAATATGCAACAAAATCCTGCAACAAGAAAAGATCAATTACATAATTAAGACCACACTCAACTATTAACAACATCTCATTAATATCCGAGAAAGGACTGATGAATGAATGGCTATTCGTTTAATATGGACTTGATACGTTTTCAAATATTTTGCTTTTTGTCGGAAAACGAAAATCAAATTGAGATGACAAGCCATCGCATTCACTTCAATAAAATACAATTACGATAATTCTGCTTGCGTGTTTTTGCGCTCATATGAAATTTTGCAGTCCATATTCCAATGTCAAATCGTGTGTGTGTGCGTGTGTGTGTGTGTGTGTGTGTGTGTGTGTGTGTGTGTGTGTGTGTGTGTGTGTGTGTGTGTGTGTGTGTGTGTGTGTGTGTGTGTGTTTGTATGTGTGTGCATTTGGACTTGTGTCTTGCGTATGTATACATACTGTATGTGTCTATATGCGGACACGTGTGCTTCATATGTGTGTGCACATGTATCGCATACAGTATATCGCATTACCTTTACATAGGACTAACATGATTTTGTTGAACGTATGCGATAAAACTGAACAAAACTAATTTATTTGTTTGCTGTAGCTTTCTTCAAGAGTATTGAATGTTAATTTTAATGGGTTTCATTCAAGACCATATTCGCTCTGGTTCTCAGAATGATAATCCTTAACATTTCTATTCCTTCTTAAATGGAAATCCAGAGAGCTGCTGACATTGTCAATTAATGAATGATTTTCAATTTCTAAAGACTTGCCTATCATACGTACATAGTATATATATATATATATATATATATATATATATATATATATATATACTAATTCATGCAAAAGCACATACATATATACATACAAACATTACATACATACATATATGCATACATATACACGTGCACATATGCATACATACTCATACATTCATATACACATAAACACATGTATGCATACACATATGCCGATCAAAATTT
>NC_134786.1:68461618-68481618 GCF_046742065.1 Oratosquilla oratoria
ACAACGTTTCGCTCGTTAGAGCTTTATCAAGTACACTGATATTGGGGCGAATATTTGGAGTACATATAATCAGCCGGAGGGACCACGGGGGAAGGTCTCGAGCAAGGGAGGGGTCGGGTGATTTCGGCCCAAGGTGATTTCGGCCCAGGGTTTTTTCTGAGCCGAAATCGCCGGTGATATATTATTCTTTTAATAATATATATTTTTTCAATAATAAGTAATAATAGCAGTCCTCCAAATGTTGCTCTCATTATTTATTTATCATTGAAAGAAAATATATTATTAAAAGAATTTGAAAAAAATTACTTGTACATCATTTCAGGTAACAATATTTTTTGCACATACCGTGTGAAAATGAAATGAAATTTATGAAACAAATTATCTAAATTGAAATTATACAACTTTCATATGTGGACTAAGGTAAATGGTGTTATTATTGCACAAAAAGTTGCCTAACATTGATAACATATTATAACAAGGAGTCTAGGGTTGGGTTGTTCAAAAACTAATTCTGGCGTTAGTTTATCTTGATGTTCATGATGCTTAATGTCAAGATAGATTTAACGCCAAGATAATGCAAAATTTTGTTTTGAACAACCCAGTCCAGAAGTTCAACATCATTATGAGCATGCAGGAGGGGAGCGCATGGAATGTAGGATGTTTCGGCCACTGACGTTTCGGCCAGAACTCTGCAGGGTAGGACGTTTCGGGTATATTATTAAAAGAATTAAGAAATATATATATATATCATTTCAAGTGACAATATTTTTGAACATACTGTGTGAAAACGAAATTAAATTTATGAAACAAATTATCTAAATTGAAATTATACAGTGCACCAAATTATCTAAATTAAAATTATACAACTTTCATGTGTGGACTAAGGTAAATGGTGTTATTGTTGCACAAAAAGTTGCCTAACATTGATAACATATTATAACAAGGAGTCTAGGGTTGGGTTGTTCAAAAACTAATTCTGGCGTTAGTTTATCTTGATGTTCATGATGCTTAATGTCAAGATAGATTTAACGCCAAGATAATGCAAAATTTTGTTTTGAACAACCCAGTCCAGAAGTTCAACATCATTATGAGCATACAGGAGGGGAGCACATGGAATGTAGGATGTTTCGGCCACTGACGTTTCGGCCAGAACTCTGCAGGGTAGGACGTTTCGGCCAGTCCTCCAAATGTTGCTATTATTATTTACTTATTATTGAAAGAAAATATATCATCAAAAGAATTAAAAAAATATGTATCATTTCAAGTGACAATATTTTTTGCACATACTGTGTGAAAACGAAATTAATTTTATGAAACAAATTATCTAAATTGAAATTATACAGTGCACCAAATTATCTAAATTAGAATTATACAGCTTTCATGTGTGGACTAAGGTAATAGGTGTTATTGTTGCACAAAAAGTTGCCTAACATTGATAACATATCATAACAAGGAGTTTAGGGTTGGGTTGTTCAAAAACTAATTCTGGCGTTAGTTTATCTTGATGTTAAAAGTCATGGTAAGGCTCTGTGTTACCATGATGTTTAATGTCAAGATAGATTTAACGCCAAGATAGTGCAAAAAATTATTTTGAACAACCCAGTCCAGAAGTTCAACATCATTATGAGCATGCAGGAGGGGAGCGCATCGAATGTAGGATGTTTCGGCCACAGACGTTTCGGCCAGAACTCTGCAGGGTACGACGTTTCGGCCAATCCTAAATGTTGCTATTATTATTTACTTCTTATTGAAAGAAAAATATTATTAAAAGAATTAAAAAAAACCGACGACCGAGCAACCGACCAGTAAATTCACTTCAGTGAACTTATCTCACGAAGTGAACACAAACATGTAAACACAAACAAATAAATATGAGCGATAGAAACATAAGTCTGCGACCTTTTGAGCATATTTCATTCTGAACCTATCTCACAAAGTAAACACAACTGAACACGTAAATACAAACACGAAAACACAAGCAATTGAAACATAAGTCTGCGACCATTCTGACCGGTTGATAGTAAAGTCGCTATTATTACAGTCGCTGTTATAATGCGGTCGCCATTAGGACAGTCGCCGTTTTGAAAGTCGCTCACCTGATTACGTCGCCCTTATGAAGTCGCTATTATGACTGTCGCTGTTTTGACAGTCGCTATCCGGCCCGGATCCCCACATATATACATATAAACATATATATATATATGTATATATATATATATATATATATGTGTATATATATATATATATATATATATATATATGTACATATTATATATATATATGTACATATATTATATATATATATATATATATATATGTACATATATTATATATATATATATATATATGTACATATATTATATATATATATATATATATGTACATATATTATATATATTATATATATATATATATATGTACATATATTATATACATATATATATATATATATATATATACATGCATATATATACATATTTATATATGTAATTTATGTATATATACACATATATATATATATATGTACATATATATACATATATATATATATATGTACATATATATATATATATATATACATATATATGCATATATATATATATGTATATATATATATATATGTACATCAATACATATATATGCATATATATACATATATATGCATATACATATATATACATATATATGCATATACATATATATACATATATATGCACATATATATATATATATGCATATATGTATATATATATATATGTACATATATATAATATATATAGATATATGTACATATATATACATATATATGCGTGTGCATACATATATATATATATATATATATATATATATATATATATATATATATACACTAGCCAAATTATCCTGTCCGATAGTTGACACCTTGATGTGGTGGGCAGGGTTGAGAATCTTAGTGATAACAAAAGCTATGTCGATAGAGAGGAAATCTTTGCAGGGTCACCTATATCGAACAGGTTTTGTAAGAAAGATCAGACAAAGAGGAGCACACACACACACACAGTCGCAGGACATACAGCTAACGTCCCTGATGCAAAGAGGGAAATTCCTCATAGATATATAGGGTACCGTCATAATGACGGCGTGGACCAATGTGCACCCTATAGATACGTAGGGTTCCACCGAATATAATAAATAAGGTGACACCAGAGAAATATCTCGCCAGAAACCAGTTGGCAGGGAGGTGAGATTACTGCTGAAAAACCCTTCATAGTAACCATGAACTGCACAACCAAAACAAAACCGGGCGTCCTGTTGGATCATCGTCTCCTAAAGGTCCAACCGCATTGCCTCGTGTGTTTACGAGCAATGTACCACCGAATGTGAGTAAGCACTGTCCAAGCAGATCCAAGTCTTGGACATTAAGCAACATGAATAAAATGAAGATCTATACTTACAACGTAAGAAGTCTCTCAGAAGACCACAGGCTGGAGAGTTTAATGAAAGAACTAGACAACATCAATCGGGACATCGTAGGACTGAGCGAAGTCCGAAGAACGGAAGAAAAGCTGATACAATTACAAGATGGTCATCACCTGTTCTACTATAGAGGTAAGGACAAAGAAAGATCCAGTGGAGTAGGATTCTTGATCAACCGAGAGATTGCTGGTAACGTAGTCAAATTCAATAGTCTGCCTGACAGGGTAACTTGGATTGTGATTAGGCTATGTAAAAGGTGCACTCTAAAAATAGTTCAGGTTTATGCACCAGCTTCACAGAGTTCAGACGATGAAATTGAGTCGTTCTATGATGATTTAAGTCAAGTAATGGATCAAGAAAAAAGTAAGTACACGTTGGTAATAGGAGACTTTAATGCTAAAGTATGGAAGAAGATGGGAGATGAAACGTGCATTGGAAGTTTGGAGTAGGTAAAAGAAATGACAGAGGCGAGATGTTAGTCAAATTTGCAGAGAACTACAACATGAGGATAATGAACACTTTCTTCCAAAAGCGTGTAGGTCGTAAATGGACGTGGAGAAGTCCAAATGGAACAACAAAGAACGAAATAGACTTCATATTAGGAGATGAGAGCAAAAGCGTTAGTAATGTTACGGTCATAAATAAAGTCAACATAGATAGTGACCATAGAATGGTAGGTTGTACAGCTAAATTCAATTTCAGAGCCGAGAGATATAAACTAATTCTTAGAAAGAAAATCAGCCCTGCAATGATTAAGGATAACAATAAAAAAAATTCAATTAGAAGTTAAAAATAAATTCGAAGCTCTAATAACAAACGAGGGCACCTTGGAAGATATTAATTTGAATTTGGTGAATATCATCAGGGAATCGGCAGAGAAAATAGGAAGTACAAAATCATTGGAGAAATCAAATACTCCAAAGCTACAAGTGACCTAATTAAAAGAAGAAGGACCATGCAGATTAAAAGCAGTAGAGATAGAGTAGAACTAAACAAGCTTATCAATAAAATGCAGAGATTAGAGAAAAGAAAGAGAAACATGGATGAAATAGAGGAATCTATTCGGGAAGGTAAAAGTATTAAAGTGACCAAGCGCAGACATGCTTTAGGACAGGGGTTCTTAACCTTTTTTTCTCCAATTCCCCACTTTTTAGTGAGCCAACTCTCCATTTCCCACCACAGCATCGGTCTTTGACAAATTCGATTTTAACCCATGCAGTGTTTAGTACGTAAATATACAGTGTTGTCACTTTTACCCAAACATGACTTACAATACCTTATATATTGGTTGTTTTTGTTATTAAAACAGTCTGTAAATGGTTGTGATTTGTAAAGTAAGTCAACATTTGGATGTAATGTATTAAATTTTGAAGCACTATCGATTATTTGTGGGTGGAAACAAATTCACGAAATGTGACAAGAAGACACCAGAAAAAAAGAAAAGAAAAAAAAAAAGAAACAAAAACACGTCGATTAAAAAAAAAAAAAAAACAGTGGTTCTTCTGTCCAACCGGTCATTCCCCACTTGGCAACTCCGCCATTCCCCACCAGTGGGGAATTCCCCACAGGTTAAGAACCACTGGTCTACATCGTCGTCATCGTCTACATCGTCGTCATCGTCATCATCGTCGTCGTCATCGTCATCGTCATCGTCATCATCGTCGTCGTCATCGTCGTCATCGTCATCGGCGACATCATCACCACCACCACCACCATTACCACCACCATCATTATCACCACCACCATCATGATCACCATCATTATCATTATCATTATCATTATTATTATCAGCATTATCATTATAATCAATCACCATCATCACCTCCGCCATCACAACCATCATCACCATCATCATCAACATTACCATTGCCATTACCAACATACTCATCATTATCTACGAAATTTTGAAATCCACACTTGACATCACAGTATTAGATGCATAAGAAAAAAATTATCTGTTTTGTACATAACAGCACTGCAGAGTATTATTTTATGTCCTTGTTTTGTTCATATGTTTGTTGCCCTGTTTGTGCATCGAATTTATGAAAGGATGCTTCTTTACATACCCCTATGTTCGAGTGTTCTGCCTGAAGAAAGCACACAAATATTTTTGTTTTTCAAATGACAGTTTTCCCGTGTGTTTGTCTAACCCAGTGTTTACCCTTTGCTGTGAGTACTGACCTATTTGATCTCCAGTGTATGGTTCGATTTTATTTATGCTGCCCTAGTGGCGTATACAAATAAGACATACCTATGTACATATATATATATATAATATTCATGGTTTCACAAGCAGGTCACACAAAAAAAGGAACTAAAAAGTAATATAGTATGGATGGTGGGTCGGGAAAGGAAAGAATTCATCCTTCATCGTAGCTCCAAAAGAAGTGCAGAGGCAGACTGCTTTCTTGCACTACTCTACCACACACAAACTTGTCAACCTCAAACCCATGCGATCTATGTATAAATAACCGAATGTTCTAGCGACCTAAGAGGTACCAAGATTGTACATGCACACATATATGCATACATACATACACACGCACACACACGCACACACATATTATATATATATGTATATATATATGTATATATATATGTATATATATATATATATATATATATATATATATTACATTCATATACATTCACTCCTGATGGTGGTTCTTTAGTAGCTTCACTGTTCTTCAGTTCCATTGAAATTTACGAGTAAAAGTAGATGTGCTGTTAGTGGTTCTATGAGTATAGATAGTGAAGTAATTTTTTCAGTTATTCACAAACAGCTTACAAAGAAAACAACGTCATAATGACCTCTGAATCTGGCTTTTACATTTTAAATGTGAAAAATTCTTGGAAAATTATACCACTGTTCGCTTTCAGCTCGTGCCAAAACACACTTGTTAATCAATAATGATGTAGTCCTACAAAATTTGTAGTAAAAATATATATTTATTTCACGTCAATATAAAAACTTAATTGAAATAAAACTCTTGAATTCATACATCCGACCTCCTAACCTCATCTTGTTTTCCAACAGTGTGTCATGTTTACTCTCTTTCCTTAACAAAAACTATTGTGATGCAATGAATGTTTATCTCGAAAGCACTTTTTTCCTTCTTGGTAGAGACAGGAAGTTGAGAATATTGCTTTTACTTGTTCTCTCCTTATTTACCAAGATATTTGCATTGAAGTACAGAATGAGGGTAATCTGTAATGCAGTAAAAAGTATGCATAGACCTTCGAGTAGTTACAGTAACTGCATATGGAACTATACTATAAACAGCTTATTCAGTTGAAAGTATTCTTGAATAGCCCATTATTCGTCTCAACAACGAAATTCTCTATGAAACGCACCTATCAATATATCAGTTAGCGTGTGCTCATTCTAAAACCATCCTTATTGGTTGGCTTCCTAGAAAATGAAAATATATATATATACATTTTATTCCCTATGTGACTCACTAAGTCAAGAATTTTTTTTTTAACATTGATATGAATGTATTCGTTTATATTGTTGGTTCTCATTGTTCCACCATTTACCCTCTGGCATTACTACAACGACATTATCAACATACCTCAACCAAACTACTTCTACTCATTATTTCATTATATTTGAGTATTTCTAGACGTTTAATTAAGATAAACGACGTAGAAACAGAGAACTTCCACTGCAAACCCTGCGTTTCATCTGTTTATTACAATTGAGAATGAAATATGCTAACTTTATAGAAAAATACTTCAGGTATATTCCCTCTTCGGTATTGCCAATACGTCTTCAGTAGTATTTGCTACGATTATCTTGATGGCTTCTAAAGCACCATCAAAGGGAACCTTTGAGAACAAAGACTAGATATCTATTCTATTACCATTGAATCCAATTCTTCACCTATATCTTATGTTGTCGTTCCGTAAAGTTAATATTTTTTTTCCGCATAATTACTTATGTTCATTACAATATCTCCTCTAATCTTATAATCTTGGATAGCTATTATGTTCTTTTTTCTAAGCTGTGTAGGTTTTCGTTATTCCTTTTCATGATGAGGCATTTGTCGAGCCGGCCGCAGGTTGATAGCATATGCCATCTTCATTGCCCGCTTGCTTACAGTCGAATCATTATTATCATATTCGTTGTCACATTTGCTGCTGCACTTGACTTTAGAAACTGGTACTCAATTTATAGATAAACAAATGAATAGATAGATATATAGATAAATAGACAACTAATAAACGAAAAAACACAAAAACAAAAACAAACAAGTAAACAAGTACACAAGTAAACAAAATTAAAATTATACATAGATACGTAGATACATAACTAAATGGATATATAAGTAAATGGATAAATGAATAAATAAATGGATAGATGAATAATTAAAGGGATAGATGAATAGGTAAATGAATAGATGAATATATAGGTGAAGCAATAGGTGAAGAAATAAATAATTAAATAGATGAACAAATAGATGAGCAAATAGATTATGAGATAGATGAACAGATAGATAAAAAGGTAGATGAAGAGATATATGAAGAGATAGATTAAGAGACAGATGAAGAGACAGATGAAGAGACAGATGAAGAGACAGATGAAGAGATAGATGAAGAGATAGATGAAGAGATAGCTGAAGAGATAGGTGAAGAGATAGATGAAGAGATAGATGAAAAGATAGATGAAGAGATAGATGAAAAGATAGATGAAGAGATAGATGAAGAGATAGATGAAGAGATAGATGAAGAGATAGATGAAGAGATAGATGAAGAGATAGATGAAGAGATAGATGAAGAGATAGATGAAGAGATAGATGAAGAGATAGATGAAGAGATAGATGAAGAGATAGATGAAGAGATAGATGAAGAGATAGATGAAGAGATAGATGAAGAGATAGATTAAGAGATAGATTAAGAGATAGATTAAGAGGTAGATTAAAAGATAGATTAAGAGATAGATTAAGAGATAGATTAAGAGATATATAAAGAGATAAAGAGATAGATTAAGAGATAGATTAAGAGATATATAAAGAGATAAAGAGATAGATAAAGAGATAGATAAAGAGATAGATAAAGAGATAGATAAAGAGATAGGTGAAGAACTAGGTGAAGAACTTGGCAAAGAACTAGGTGAAGAACTGGGTGAAGAACTAGGCGAAGAACTAGATGAAGAAACAGATGTAGAAATAGATGGAGAAATAGATGGAGAAATAGATGAAGAAACAGATGAAGAACTAGGTGAAGAAATAGATGAAGAAACAGATGAAGAAACAGATTAGGAAATAAACAAAAATCAAATTCAGTTATATCTCCTTTCTACTGTGCTCCATAAATCTCTCTTTTTACCACAACTTCTGCGACGAGACGCCGCTAATCGCTGACGAAATGCCACTCCCGTCAATTAATCCTAGTTCTAGTGACAACATTTAAAGGACACTTTCACTCTCCTGGACATGGGTGAACGTAGATGCAATGTGATACAAAAGAATTAAGGTCTTCAATAGTGTGACACGCTCAATGGTACTTGCTCACTCTTTGTGGTAAATTTTATACACTTCAGGGATTGACAAATCCGAGGAAAGTGATGATTAATCAATTGGTATCTTTATCTTGGTGTCTGCGACCTCAATCACTCAATATGACCTGTCCTTAGATGGAATAAAAGGTTTCACCATATTGAAGAAGTTAGACAATTGAGTGTCGTTCCCTCGACGAAGAAGACAAAGGCATCGACGCGTGTTGCCTAAAGATAAATAAGTTAGATAGTAAGTCTTGGCTCAGTGAATGGACCCAATGCCAACACGAATACGCTTCGACATATCTCCTTCTGAGCAAAGTACCTCCGCAATCACCCATTTCTCCACCATAAGCACACTATTATTGTGTAGAGCTCTAAAAACAAGGTCATTCTTACGCTGTATTGGTTAATATCACCATTGATGATAGAGTCCGTAACGCAGACCTGGCCAGAAGTATCGACATTAGGTACAATTTTCGCCACATTGCTACTACCTCAGTTATGATCACCAGAAACACAACATCGACGATAACATGGACTGTACTGCGATGTGAGGTACAAAATGTGAAATTATAGACCAAAACTTACTTTATGTTCACCACTGATACAACTGCCGTGAGGACAAACTTTACTAATGCAAATCAGTGATTATTATCATAATCATAAGAATAAGTATTTCTATAATTAATGTTTTCCTGGAATAAAAAAATGTAATCTTGTTGTTCCTCCAAATTAATAGGACGATAGCTTTGATCAAGCATATATAATAGTTATTCTGGATTCCACTGAATATGAGGTACTTCTGGAATTATATTTTATCATGATGTTGATAAATTAATCAGTACATAGAACACACTATTGTATGTTTATTAACAGAAATATCTCAAAAGAAGTTATAATAGATTTGAAAAAAAAATACTCCCAGTCAAATGCAACTGTGCTAAAACTCCCGAAATAGTAGTTTACTTTTTATTCTGTATCATTTCATTCTATTTAATTTCATTATATTCTACTTTGCCTTATCTTATTTTATTTTATTTTATTTTCTCGTTTCATTTTTCTTATATCATTTAAGTTTATTTCAATTTACTTTATTCTATATATATTTTTTTTTACTCCATTTGATTTGATTTCATTTCATTTTATGCCAACAGCACCCTGGACAAATACTCCATTTCTTTGTGTTTATTGATACCTTTGTCCCCAAATATATAATAATTCCAGGCTTTCCAGTTAACAATATCGATTCCCCAATGAATACTGCTGCCTGCCTCTTGCCCGGAATGTCAGGTCATGCTGTTCAAATGTGACGGTTTCTAGCTCAGGTACATGTAATCAAGTACAAAATAATCATTTCAACTTATCAGTAGTTCCAGATAAAGGCATTCAGTATCTCTTTACCTTATCAGTGGTTCCAGACAAAGACATTCAATATTTCTTCACCTTGTTAGTAGTTCCACATAAAGACATGTAATCAAGTACAAAATAATCATTTCGGCTTATCAGTAGTTCCAGATAAAGATATTCTGCATCTCTTCACCTTATCAGTAGTTCCAGATAAAGGCATTCAGCATCTCTTGACCTTATCAGTAGTTCCACAAAGACATTCCACATGAAGACATTTAACATAAAGACATTCAGCATCTCTTCACCATACCAGTAGTTCCAGATAAAGACATTCTGCATCTCTTCACCTTATCAGTAGTTCCAGATAAAGGCATTCAGCATCTCTTTACCTTATCAGTAGTTTCACAAAGACATTCCATATGAAGACATTCCACATAAAGACATTCAGCATCTCCTCGCCTTCAGTGGTTCCGGATAAAGACAGTCAGCATTCATATTTATGTTGACTTTATCTCTTGTTTTAAGAGAAAGTTAGATAGCTTTTTGAATGGGGAATAATTGGTGGTAATGGACATGGAACTACCTCGTGTAAGCCGTATGGTCTCTTGCAGTCTCCTCCTTTCTTACGATCTTGAAACGAACTCCCTGAGGAGTTTATTCAGGTGAAGGGTGATCCCTGGATTAAAGTAAGTCAGCAGTAGAATATAGAAAAATTTCTTTTGTTAAAAAAATGCTTCATAGCCGTATCATCAATATCCATTAACAACTAATTTATCTTTTATAAAGAATAAGTGAACAAAAGACAGTCAATATGTCTTTGCACATGAGATTTTGTGTGCAATACCTTTTCTATTATCTCTGTATTACAAATTTTATTGAGGTGAACACCATGGAAACAACTTTAAACATAAAGGAGTCATAGTAAGGTACCGTTCTTCAGTCTGGATCCCACTACTCAACTGTACAGTTTCATATACTGTTACCCTAAACATAATTCATAAAGTATGTCAGCAGTTTCAAGTGGTCATTTAAAAACTAACGGAGGAATATTTTTAATAGATTTTTTAATTTTAATTATATATAGATATATACATATGTATATGATATATATATATATTATATATATATATTATATATATTATATGCCTTTGAATGGAATAAACTTCCTGCACAGGTAGTGCAATGTAGTTCAGTTCGAAGCTTTAAGAATCATTTAGATAAATACCTAAGTAAGATGCTGTAATGATTTTAATTTATCTTATATTATTTGTTTTTGTTTTATTATCATTTTCTGTCTGATTTTCATTTATTACTAGTTATATGTCAATTTATTATTATTTACTATTTACCTGTTTGTTTATTATACTATACCTATGCATTTATTTATTTTATTTGTTTACATTATCATAGTTTTTATTTATCATTTTATTATGATTCTTTTTTTCACATCCAACCTAGATACGAACCAAAATGTCTCCTGTCGGCATGCTCCGCCTTTGTAATCCTTTGTAATTTATATATATATATATATATATATATATATATATATATATATATATATATATATATATTATATATATATTATATATATATATATATTATATATGTATATATATATATATGTATATATATATGTATATATATATATATACATATATATATATATATATATAATTCAAATTAAGAAATTTATTAAAAATATTCCTCCGTTAGTTTTCAAATGACCACTTGAAACTGCTGACATACACACACACACACACACACATATATATATATATACTTACTCCGCTGGATCTTGAACCCCATGTAGATTCTGGTCCGCCAACAGTAAGCCTCTCCATGACCTTAGGTCCTGTGCTGCTTCCATCCAGGTTACTTTATTTATCCCTCTCCTGTCCACCTCCGCATCCACACCATCCATCCATCTCATTCGAGGCCTCTGGGTTTTCTTCCAGGCATTCTACCCATCATAACTCGTTTTGGAATTCTATGGTCCTTCATACAGGCCACATGCCCAGCCCATCTCAATATTGTTCTATCTATAACATCTGTTATTTTCTCTTGTTTAGTTATTTCTCTCAGCTCATTGTGTCACCCTGTCCACCTATTCTCATTTTCATCAAAAACTGGTCCAGTAATTCGCCTCAATATTGTATTCTCAATACCAGTAGTCTTTGTTCCATTTGTTTTGTTAAGCTCCATGTCTCACTGGCATATAAAACTATAGGTCGTAGGTCTGTGTTGTAGATTCTTAATTTTGTATTTCTTGATATACTTCTCTTCTTAAATATTGGTACAAGTCTAAAATACCATCTCTTTGCTGAAGCGATATATATATATATATTTATATATATTGTTGAGACATTGTGACAGGTTTGAGGAAGGAGGAAGAGAAAGACATGGGTCTAGAGCAGAGTTTATTCCTGACCGGTTTCGCTTACAGCTTCTTCTGAAGAAGCTGTAAGCTAAACCGGTCAGAAATAAACTCGGCCCTAGAACCGTGTCTATATATATATATATATATATATATATATATATATATACATATATATATATATATATATATATATATATATATATATATATATATATTACAGTATAGTCTGTTTACAACATAAAATTATTTGCACCCAGTGAAACACAATGCTAATATAATTATCATCAAGATGCAGTTAGTCTTTCATTGTCAGAATTGTACGGATAAACTTATGCTATTCCCGTTCTCCCTGTAATCAACATGTCATCTTCGTCACTCTTGACTTCTTTTGAAGGTCCAGAAATGCATTGTGTCTTGCAACGTTGGTCCATTCTTGTTCAGGTCAAAAGTCTCGAGTAATTTGTCTCTGAGGACTATAGCGGGTTCTGATCTATAGGTACATTCTATCAACATCATCATCAATGGGTAGGTTCCACTCGTAGAGCAGCTGTGAAAAATATATTTTCATGTTAGTTTGCAATCCCGAAGTTGTCTATGTTTTTATTATACATGATGCACATATATCTCTGTCGATAAGAAAATCTAAGACTCTGATCACTAGGTGACTTTTCCTCGTGATTTTTATGCCAGTTAGAAATTTGCACTCTCAACCCATTCAAACGAGGATGCAGAAAGATCTACGAAATTTATTGAAACCTATTGTTTTCTGTTTTTTTTTCTTCGAATTTTTCTCCCTTTTTGTGCCCATTATAACCTTCGTGATTCCTATGAGTCTTGGATTTTTATTCATTACCTTTCCTCGTGCCACAAATCTACTTTACAAAAGCTTGTGAGCCCACATGAAAATATTAAGACTACCTATTTTGCATTCGTTTTTAACATGATATTTCTTAGAGAGAATCTCCTGCCAGCCTTCACACACACACACACACACACACACACACACACACACACACACACACACACACACACACACACTCGGTGGTGTAGTTGGTAGAGTGCTGAACTGCCACCATAGTGGCCCGCAGTTCTTGGTTCGAATCCTGCCCAGGGTCGAAATTATTTCGGTACCGCTGCGCTTCGGGTCGTTACTCTGACTCTCGTGGGCGGGGAGTTGGGTGTGTGTGTGTGTGTGCAAGGTCATAGCATTACCCATAGATCGGACCTACGAGCTCTGAGCTCTCTTCCAGGAGGGAAATAGCTGTCGATCACGAGTACAACACGTGATCCAAAGACCAAGTGATTCCACACACACGCGCGCACGCGCACACACACACACACACACACACACACACACACACACACACACACACACACACACACACACACACACACACACTCGCATATATATATATATATATATATATATACATATATATATACATATACATATATTATATATACATATATATATACACACATATATACATACATATATATACATACATATATATACACATATATATATATACATATATATATATACATACATATATATATACATATATATATATAACTATATATATATATATGTATATATGTATCATATATATATATATATATATATAATATATATACATATATATATTATATATACTATATATAATTATATATATATACATATATGAATTGGAATATGTATGTGTGTGCAAATAAGTATATATATATATATATATATATATATATATATATATATATATATATATATATATATATGAATTGGAATGTGTGCAAATAAGTATATATATATATATACATATATATATATATATATATATACATACATATACATACATACATATATATATATACATACATATTATATATACATACATAGATATATATACATACATATTATATATATACGTACATACATATTATATATATACATACATACATACTATATATATTACATATTATACACACACACACACACACACATATATATATCTATATATATATATATATATATACATATATATATATATATATTATATATAAATTGTGTGTGTGTGTGTGTGTGTGTGTGTGTGTGTGTGTGTGTGTGTGTGTGTGTGTGTGTGTGTGTGTGTGTGTGTGTGTGTGTGTGGATATATATGAATGTATACATGTATATATATGTATATGCATATATATGTATATATATGCATATATGCTTATGTATATATGTATATGCATATACATGTATATATATGCATATACATGTATATATATGCATATGTTTATGTATATATGTATACATATGTACATATATATTTATATATACATATGTATGCAGAAACCACTTGGAAAATAAAATAAATGAATACCGAACGTTTTCGTCTATTCAAGACATCATCAGGATACAGAGGATACAAAAAATGACCAAAGGTCACAATATGTACACGGTGGTAGAGGAACTGGGAGAGGTCCAATGTTACCCGATTCCAGAAGAATTATTTACAATATTTTTAGTAATAAAATTATCTAACTTATACAAACCTAAGCTTAAATTCATATTATTTTCAAAACTATTTATAATGTGACAAGACTCAATTATGTTCCTTTCTACAATATTATGACATGATGAAATAACTTTTGTGTTTTGCCAGTCAATACTATGGGAGAGCTCTTTTTGGTGGACGAAAAGTTCGCTTGACATTTGACCCGTTCTTATGTTGTATTTATATTGACTAATCCTTTTGTTTAAATCTTTTCCTGTTTGGCCTATGTACTTAAAATCACACACTTTACAAGGTATACTGTAGAGACATCCTTCTTTTTCATTTGGAGAGTTCCTAATAAGATAGTTCTTAACAATATTGTTGTTAAGAACAATATTGTTGTTAAGAACAATATTGTTGTTAAGAACAATATTGTTCTTAACAACAATATTGTTGTTAAGAACTATCTTATTAGGAGCTCTCCAAATGAAAAAGAAGGATGTATCTACAGTATACCTTGTAAAGTGTGTGATTTTAAGTACATGAGCCAAATAGGAAAAGATTTAAACAAAAGGATTAGTCAACATAAATACAACATAAGAACAGGTCAAATGTCAAGCGGACTTTTCGTCCACCAAAAAGAGCTCTCCCATAGTACTGAATGGCAAAACACAAAAGTTATTTCATCATGTCATAACATTGTAGAAAGGAACATAACTGAGTCTTGTCACATTAAAAATAGTTTTGAAAATAATATGAATTTAAGCTTAGGTTTGTATAAGTTAGATAATTTTACTATTAAAAAGATTGTAAATAGTTCCTCTGGAATCGGTAACATTGGACCTTTCCCAGTTCCTCTACCACCATGTACATATTGTGACCTTTGGTCATTTTTTGTATCCTTTGTACCCTGATGATGTCTTGAATAGACGAAAACGATCGGTATTTATTTCTTTTATTTTCCAATTGGTTTCTGCAAGTATTGTTGTCGCCTGTGTTTAGAGATTTGTTTTTCATATATATATATATATATATATATATATATATATATATATATATATATACAATCGATTAATCAAATCAGCCATCCTGAGTCCACTGCTATACAAAGGCCTCTTTCATAGCATTCCATGATTCACACAATCGTGCCAACCCCTGCTACGTCACTACTTCAAATTTCTCAATCTCGTGTCTCCACCTTTGTCTGGTCTCCCTCTTCCACGCTTCCCATCTCGTGGCGCCCACTCAGTACACACTTGTTCCATCGCTCATCAGCCGTTCGCACTAACTTACTTGCCCTATTCCACTTTCTATCGCTGCCTCCGCAATATTTTTCACTCTAGTCTGCTCTCTCACCCAATTTGCTCTCTTTCGGTCTCTCAGCGTTATTCCCATCATTGATCTCTCCATTCTCCTCTCTGCAGTCCTTATTTTTGTTTCTATTGCCTTCGTCAGTTTCCAAGTCTCACACCCGTAGATTATTGCTGGCAGAATGCATTGATTGTAAATGTCTTTTATTTCATTATCATTTTCATCATCTGGCTATGATTATACTTTTCAACTTCTTCAAGACTCTCACCATCGATTATAATCTCTTTATTTTGAACTTTGATTTTACTCTTATTCATTTTTAAACTACGTTGAGACTTTCCTTGTTCAGATCAATCATATTATATATGTATGTATGCAAAAAAGAGAAAAGAAAAACAATAGTAAGGCAAGAATAAAAGTGGTGAAAATAGAGAAGAAAAAAGATAAACATATGAAAAAATTATATAGGGAAAAATTAAAACACAAGAGAAAAAGAATAGATCATCCACCAAAGAATCCTTGATGTCCCGTACGGTACAAAATTCAAACGACGCGCAGGAGCAAGAAATGGAAGAGGAAGGAAGAGCCGAGGAGGCCACGACCGAGCTGTAACCGAGTGATAAGTGAAATAAGGATAAGAAAGCTATCAACAAGAAAGGGGAAGCAAGGGTCCGTGTAATTGGAAGAAATTATGGCGACAGCGTAATGAAATCCGTAAATAATTGTGTTAAACGAGGATGGCAGGTGCAGACGGGGTCCATCCTTGTGATGTATACCCTTGAGACTGGTTGACAGGTTAATGACTTTTTCACCATTAGGGGGTACTTTGGAGATGTTGGTTTTTCTTGATACCAGATGAGTTTAGTCACGTGAAGTGTGGGATCGGGACGAAACAGGGTCTCTTTAAATTTATTCTTCAAATAAATGAAAATATGACACTAGCAAAAAATAAGATGATAAATAAAAGAATAAACGAATAAATAGAATATTTGGTAAGAGGACGTGTTGTAGAGGTCTGCATACAATGTTGCATAAATGCACTTGAGAACAAGTTTTTGCAATTAACTTTGTCATACATATGCATATATGTATATATTCATACACACACACACACACACACACACACACACACACACGAGTCCTGGGTGTACGGGTACGACCCGGAAACCAAATCCCAGTCGTCATTTTCCTTGCAATGAAAAACCGCCGAGAGCACTACACATTACCTCACGCAAATGCTGCTTGCCAGCAACTGACGCTATCGACAGGCAGGAAAAAATTCACGCATGCGCACGAAGGTTCAAGGTCGGCTCATGCAAGCGCGCTTGATTAAAATCTATCAGGTTTTTGCAAAATAAATAAATAAATAAATAAATAAAGTCGGATACTTTTCTAACAGACCTCGTATTTATTTATATATATATATATATATATATACATATATACATATATATATACGTATATATATATTATATATATATGTATACATATGTATATGTATATATATGTATATGTATAGTTCCTAGGTGAGCTTTACACTGACGAGGTGATTTCTTTAATCTAATGATCTTTAACTTTATATTTAAGATCTTCCCGAAAGTGTGTGGTCTTACAATCGTGAACTAATTCTCTCGAATCTCTGCATATCTCACTTGTTTACAAATCAACAAAACATGTACACATCATCAATGTATACAGGCCCCCCGGTCATTTTATAACTCAAAGCAGAAAGTGAACTTATGCAACTCCTCATCTACAACTGTCTTGTTTACCAAACACCCAACTCATACAATGGCAACACAACCCCTGTTTCTACCAAAGTATCTACTAGCCTCTTGTACGAGGAAGACGAGAAGGACAAGGAAATAAAGGAGGACGAGGAAGGCAATGAAGACAAAAATTACGAGGATTACAATGAAGACGAGGAAGACGACAAGAATGAGGTGGAAGTGGAGGACAAAGAAGATCACTAGAACTAGCAGTAGGAATGAAAATAAGGAAGACGAAGGATGAAATAGACAAACCGAGCAAGAAGGACAAAGAGGACAAGGAAGGTGACAACAAAGAAGACGATAAGAAAAAAGAGACAGAGGAGAAGGATGAAAAAATAGGAAGAAGGCGATAAAGACAAGGAAGACGAGGAGGATAAGATGGAGGAGGAACAGGGGAATGAAGTAAAACCTTAAAACATGAATAAACTCAAAATCCTGGAGTCGGGGAATGTATCTATTGAAAAGAGAGAGACACCCCTGTGATACTTGGCATGATAAAAATGTCTTCTTGAGCTTTTGACCAAGCAGGTTAAACTGTTTTACTGGTTCGTTGCAAGAATTTTCACGAAGTCATAGTTGACTTGTTCCTAACAATTGTATTTGTAGATCATAGAAATCATAGACCTATGACCAATTGCACTGATGTCGATGCTGCCAAAGGAGAATTTTCTTTACGATTTTAGCTCCTACACATAGGTAATTATTGATAATATAATTCTTTATGTTTATATGTAAAATATATAGAGAATCATGCCTTTGCTGTTAATAGATTAAGAGCAATTTCAACATTTAAACCAATTGTTGATCAAAATCCAAACAGAATTCTTGCTTTGATCGAGAAAGATCAAGTCCAGCAGGAATGTAATTTAATTGGATAGACATATCGTTAATATTATCTAAAACGAAGAGAGGGTGCGTCGCTGTGTATATGAGTGTATATTTGAATTCATCTACCGTACATGTGCGGTGCTGTGCTGAAGACCATACTAGCAAATAATGAGAGTAAAATCAAAGATAAGCCTATCGCATTCACACACAAACACACACACACACACACACACACACACACACACACACACACACACACACACACACACACACACACACACACACACACACACACACACACACACATACATACATATATATATATATATATATATATATATATATATATATATATATGTATACATAAGTAGACATCATACACATGTTCACACACATAAAACTATACACAATTATGTCATCGTTTGGATCTCCAATTACACACACCTCACTTCGTACTGGTTGAAGATTACTTGCATATTTGAGTGATCTCAAGCACCCATCAACCCATGATCTAATAGAAACTATGTTCACTCAATATGATGTAGCGAAATATGTGCTGGTAGCATATGACTCAGCAATATTGCAATAGGTAGTGAGTGACTGGGCCAACATGTGTATGTAACCAATTTTCTAGTTGTTTACACAGTCATTGGCCATATAGCGGTGACGTTATTATAAAAAATTCAAGTTAATCTATGCCTTCTTCGTACAATGCATTATGTATAGTCTCATGACAATCATAATTACTGTTATGCCTCCATATCTCAGCCGTATTGGTATCCATTTCCTAACTTTTCCAGCATTTGTTTTCATTTTCTGTAATTTTCTCCCTTTGGACAAATAAGTAGAATTTATTTACCTGAATTTGAAAATTCATTTGACAATATTCCTCGCAGTAGGCTGACACAGAAACTTGATCAAAT
>NC_134786.1:68488221-68493221 GCF_046742065.1 Oratosquilla oratoria
AGTTATATTATTGATGTTCTCAATGCCACATGCACAAGTTCATGGTTCCTTCATGGTCATAGTATTGTGGTCTTGTATGGTCTTGCATGAATCACATGTAGATATTTAATTTTTTCTCTTCTTAATTTTCATATATTCTTATTTTCACTTTATCTTATTTTATTCTATTTTGTTTCTTTTTCATATTTTCTATATTTTTTTCTATTATACCTTAAATCATTATTATTATTGGCATGTTCGCTTCTTCGTTTGTTCGCTTCTTCGTTTGTTCGCTTCTTCGTTTGTTCGCTTCTTCGTTTGTTCGCTTCTTCGTTTGTTCGCTTCTTCGCTTCTTCGCTTCTTCGCTTCTTCGCTTCTTCGCTTCTTCGTTTGTTCGCTTCTTCGCTTCTTCGTTTGTTCGCTTCTTCGTTTGTTCGCTTCTTCGTTTGTTCGCTTCTTCGTTTGTTCGCTTCTTCGTTTGTTCGCTTCTTCGTTTGTTCGCTTCTTCGCTTCTTCGCTTCTTCGCTTCTTCGCTTCTTCGCTTCTTCCTTCATTCATTCATTCATTCATTCATTCATTCATTCATTCATTCCTTCATTCATTCATTCCTTCCTTCCTTCCTTCCTTCCTTCCTTCCTTCCTTCCTTCCTTCCTTCCTTCCTTCATTCATTCATTCATTCATTCCTACATTCATTCATTCATTCATTCATTCATCCATTCATTCATTCATTCATTCATCCCTTCATTCATCCCTTCATTCATCCCTTCCTTCCTTCCTTCCTTCATTTCTTTATTTCTTCATTTATTCATTCATTCACTTATCTATTTATCTATGTATTTTATTATTTATCTATCTACTTCTTTATTAATTTTCCATACAAATGCTAAGCGGATGCAGCAGTTGATTGGTTTCTTGGATCTACGAAATCATGAATATTAGAACAATGCTCATTAATTCACATTTGTTATGCGCCCATTATTCTATTTACTTTGCTCATTCACATCACAGGTTTTGTTTGATAGTTGGCATAATTTTTGGTCAGTTTTGTTAATTGAAATGCTTTTCTATTCATATCGCTCTGCTATTTGCATACTACAGTTTTACTCGTTCACGTGTTGTAATAGATACATTCTACTTGATATTTCTTCAATCTAGTCGATTGATTTTTACTTGGCAGAGGTTTCGTAGAGGGCAAAAGTTATATTAGACATTGGTTTAATATTTCCAATTAAGTGCACGCTTCAAAATTAATCTAATATTGGAGTTTCTGAAAAACCCAATATAGAATACGAATGATGCAACATCGCTGTACGCTATCGCTTCCATCAATATGAGTTGTAGACTATTTTGTATCTGTACTATTCACGTCAACGAAACTATTCCAATTTTGATATTTGAGTTCTTGGACTATTCAGAGTTGAGTTCATGTCTTACTGATCCAATGACTAACGATACCTCCTTGGGAGACTGACTCTGACTCTGACTCTATCTCGTGTGTGTGTGTGTGTGTGTGTGTGTGTGTGTGTGTGTGTGTGTGTGTGTGTGTGTGTGTGTGTGTGTGTGTGTGTGTGTGTGTGTGTGTGTGTGTGTGTGTGTGTGTGTGTGTATTTACCTAGTTGTATTTTGCGGGAAGGGGAGCTATGCTCGTGTTGTCCCGCCATTGTATCTCTCAGTGTCTAGTTTGCTTTTAAACTCGTGAATGGTTTTTGCGCTTATTATTTCATTATCCAGTTTGTTCCAAGTGTCTAAACCTCTATGTGGAAAACTGTTTTTCTTCAGTTCTCTTCTATAGCTATGTTTTCTTAATTTCCTTCCATGTCCTCTTGTGTTTCTCTTGTCCCAGTTTAGTAATTCTTCTCTATCAAGTATCTATGTGCCTTTCATGATTCTGTAGATGGTCAGTAGGTCTCCTCTCTCTCTTCTTTCCTCCAGTGTCGGTAGCTCCAGTTTAGCCAATCTCTCCTCGTATGATAGGTTTGCAAGTGCAGGTGCCATTTTTGTAACTGCTCTTTGGATTCTTTCTATTTTCTTTATGTTCTTTTTGGTACTGGGAGACCACAATGTCGCCGCATACTCTAGTCTAGGCCTTATCAATGTAACCAATTTTTTTTTTTATCATGTCTTTGTCCAGGTAAGCAAAAGCCACTTTTATTGATCTTAGCAAGTTGTAAGTCTCCCCGACAATTTTGTTAATCTGTGTATCATAGGGCAAGTCGTTTGTGATAATAACTCCCAAGTCTTTTTCGGATCCTACTTTCTTTACTTCCTTGGTTCCAATTGTATAATTTCTTGATATTCTGTTTTTGCTTTTTCCAAACTCCATTATGCTACACTTCTTAGTATCAAAATCCACTTCCCATTTCTGACTCCAGTTCCATACCCTATTCAGATCTTCTTGCAGTGCTTCACAGTCCTTGTCAGTTTCTACTTTCCTTAACAGTTTGGCGTCATCAGCAAAGAAGCTCATGTAACAGTTCACGCCCTCGTCCATATCATTCATATAAATAGCAAACATTATTGGAGCCAGTACAGATCCTTGCGGTACTCCACTGATCACCTCTTTCCAATCTGAATATTTTTCTCTGAGTACTACTCTCATCTTTCTTCCAGTCAGGAAGTCCTCCATCCATTTTAGTAGGTTCCCTTGTATTCCTCCTATGTGTTCCAGTTTTTTTTAGTAGTTTTCTGTGTGGTACTTTGTCAAATGCTTTTTGCAAGTCTAGGAATGCACAATCAGCCCATCCGTTTCTTTCTTGCACTATGTCTATTAGTCTTGAGTAGAAGCATATCAAGTTTGTGGTGCATGATCTACCTTGTCTGAACCCGAATTGTCTTGGGTTTAATATGTTGTTATCTTCCAGGTGTTTTACCCATCTATTCTTGATGATTTTCTCACAAATTTTGGCTATAGTGCTTGTTAGTGATACTGGTCTATAGTTGGTGGGTTCTTCCTTGTTTCCTCCTTTATATATTGGTACAATGTTAGCATTTTTCCAGTCATTAGGTATCTTTCCTTCCTTGAGTGAGCTATTTATTATGATGTGTATTTTTGTCCGTTAGCTCTTCTTTGCATTCTTTTAGAATCCAATTTGCAATTCCATCCAGGCCATGTGATTTTCTGACGTCCAATTTTGATAGATGTTCTGATATTTCTTTTTGTGATGTAAATTCACTCATGTGGGGAGAATGTTTGTTATTATCTACGTCCCAATTTTGTATTTTCTCTCTGGTGAAGACAGATTTAAAGTGGTTGTTCATGATTTCGGCCATCTCTAATTCTTCTGTGTATTCTATATTTCCTTGGCGTAGTTTCACTAGTTCCTGTTTGGTTTTAAGTTTACCATTTACATACCGGTAGCATAGCTTGGGCTGATCTTTGCATTTATCTATAATATCCTTCTCATGGTTCCTTTTCTCCTCTCTTCTCACATTAACATACTCATTTCTATAGTTTATATAAATTTGCCATTTGCTTTGTTTTTTGTCTTTTCTCCACCTTTTCCAAGCTTCGTCCCTTCTGTCTTTTGCCTCATTGCATCTTTTGTTGAACCAACATTTAATGTACTCTCTCTCTCGCTTTTGTCTTGGTACATACCTGTTTACCCCTTCATTGTAATTATCCAACAGTATGTTCCATTTCTCTTCCACTGTTGTCTCTTCCATATAGAATTTTTCCCAGTTTGCATTCTGGAAGAACGTCTTTAGTTTTGCAAAGTCTGTTTTGTTGTACATCAATCTTCCTTTTCTATGCTTTTCACTCCTCTTCATCTCTATCTCTTCTTTTAGTACAGTTTCGATGAGTACATGGTCACTCTTTCCAATTGGTGTCTTGTAGTGGACTTTGTCCACTATTTCAGGTTCCGTTGTAAATATTAAATCTAGTTTTGATGGCTCTTCATTGTTTCTGTACCTTGTGTTTTCACTGACCCACTGGGTCATTGTGTACTCCATGGTCATGTCTAGCAGTACATTGCCCCACACGTCATCTCCTCGTACTGTCATGTTGTCCCAACAAATTTCTTTGCAATTGAAGTCTTCCATAATTACTAGGTTACCCTTACCCATTAGTATCTCATTTAGTGATTTTCTTGTATCTTCTAGCATTTTTGTGTGTTCGTTTTCTCTCCAAGCATTCGTTCTTGGGGGCACATAGGTCACCACAAACTTTCTACTTTTCATATTCTTGCCTTCGACTTTTATCATGATCAGTTCAACATTACCTTTGCCCTCTGCAATTTTTGTCACGTTTAGGTCTTTCTTGGCCAAGAACATGATTCCCCCTCCCTGCTTTTTGTCCCTGTTTCTTATCCAGTAATTGTATATCCATTGTCCAATATCAATAGATGGTATTTCTCCTCTTAGTTTAGTCTCTACAATTCCCATTATGTCTGGTTTTTCTTCTAACAGATAATCATTGAGTTCGTTCAGACCTGAAATTAATCCGTCAATGTTAGTGTAGGCCACTTTTAATTTTCTTCCTTCTCCATTATCTTTTCTGTCCTTGGTTTTTTCGTTTTGATGTGCCACTGTTTCAATGTCATGTCGATTACTCTCCAATGGAATTCTTTGCATTCTGTCTCCGTTCTCAACAAGTTTTTTTTCCTTTGCTTCTTTTCTTAGTGACTTTTCTTTTTCTAATTCCTCAGTACTCATTTCTCTTTTTATCCATATCTTATTGTACTTTTCACTCTTTGCCAAATTGCCTACTTTTTCAAAGATGTCTTCTACTACCATCTGTGACCTTAATTTTATCTTTAGAGGTCGATTTCTATCTTTAGAGTAGCGACCGATTCTGTGTGTCTCTTCTAAGTCTATGCTTGAATCTCTTTCTCCCCCTGAATTTCATTTAGAATTTCAACTGCTGTCTCTTTTTCTTCTTTTTCTCTCATGTACCTCGCCAATCCCTGTTTTTCTTTTAGTCCATAGACCACAATACATTTTTTCCTATCTACTGTATCCCTGACCCAGTTTGCTTTTTCATTAATCACTTGGATAATTGTGTCTTTTGCATTATCCTGCA
>NC_134786.1:68505721-68508221 GCF_046742065.1 Oratosquilla oratoria
AAACACAAAGTACAATAATATTTGATATTTTATTAAATATCTTATACTCGACCCAACCCATAAATCTATGAGCCAATTGTGTAAGCAAACGTTTCAGAAATGTCAATTGTATAAATGTCAATTGTATAAAGGAATAAAGTAAAACACATCTGACAAATTTTTAGAAAAAAAAAAATTGGGGACATTTTGACCACCCACCTAGGCCGTTGGGGACATTTTGTCCCAGGGGTGCAGATTTCAGGACCTTTTGTCCGGGGACCTTTTGTCCGGGGACCTTTTGTCACATTTGGGGCCACATTTGGGGCCACATTTGGAAGGATCTTTTCCATGAATAAGGTCTGTTTATATTTTGAAGGAACGCTGCACAACAGGCGATAGCCACTCGTAGGGTTTAGGAACTAAAATATTGGATATTCAAGAACGGACTTCACTTCATCTTGGTATGGGTACAGATGAGAACCGGAGGAACGGTGTAAGTTAAGAAATGCGATGTCATTCTTTTGCACGACTCGCCAAGCTAACGAAGGTAGGTCGGGTTATTTTAGGGAATATTTTGTAGCTCCTTTCCCATATGGAAAGAGCTGCATTTATCTTAGAGAGGATTGCTTAAACATGTAGGTGGCAGTCAAGCTGTACTGATGCCCTAGTTTCAGTACCTACACCACCTTCGGTTGAATTATGATTAGAAGCTTCCAAAGATCACCATATCTTCACCGTCATAGATTGGCTTTTGTTAATAAAAAAAAGAAAAAAAAAGAATCTTTGTTATGTAGCTGGAGAATGTTATGGCAGTAATTAAATATATTATCAGTTTTTCAGTCACTACCTCACACATGATTCTCTGGTAGAAGTCGATCAAAAGGGGATATTACGTAGTAGGTAGTGGCTGCCTTAAAGGAAAATGTGCTACTCTTTCTTTGTGATGCTTTTTACATATTATGATACTTGTAATGCTTCAGGTGGAGAAAAGGTTATTTTCATTGAGTGGTGAGAGAAGAAATGTACGTAGGTGGTGGGGTGAATGACCCGAAGTAGGAGGACAAAGTGAGCTAGCGACACCTGAGAACGAAAGGTGTGGTGGGGTGGAGAGGACTGGAGGGAGGAGGAGGAGGTTTTGAGTTTGGTCTTCCTGTGCCCTTTGCCTCTGTTGATAGGGCTACTGCTGGGGAGGGAGGGTTGAAACACGGTCGAGTTAGGGCCACTCTAAACCCGTTGTGCTGTCTCAGATGTGGAGGACACTTCGTTTCCTAAACTGCATAATGTGAAGACTGGAAATGAGGGATTTTCACTACAGTTTGTACATTTGGTTGGATTTAGGCAAGGAAAATAATGTGCGTCAGACAAAATGGTGCACAAATGTGTCTGTCTGATGGCTTGGTATGCCCTAGTGTGTGCATGCGAACTGTGCATGGGTAGTACTTTCTAACTTTGCATCTGTAGTCTTCAGTGTAGCGATAAGATGGAACTCAGGGTCGAGCAAATATTGATATTAGTGTGGAGAATGAAATCTTTGCACCGTGTATCTTTTTTTTTTTTTCTTTTTTTTTGCACTGTCGATTCAGACTACTTTCTCTAAAATTTCAGCCAAAAGTTCTAATTCTATGTAATCTAATAGTGGGAGGGTAGCAACTATTACCTCATTGGTGCTGAATGTTACATGTGATTCATTCTGGATTAGGACACTGACAAGGACTGAGATGGACTGGGAAAGGCACACTGTACCTCAGGTTCCACCATTAGGTAATAATTTGATTGCGTTCGCATTTTGCAAGGATTTCCACCTGAAGAGATGAAGTTCTATATACTTTGAAATGACTATGCATCAAGGGATGACCCACTGCTTGTGTCAAGCACCAAAAAATAATACTGTATTGGGCAGTTCAGGTCAGAGTCCTTCTCAGATGAGAGAAATGAGGTAATTCTAGATATGTGTTCTTGGGTATTCTTTCTCTGGTGGTGGGGAGATGAGGAACCACCACTGTGTCACTGGGTCAAACAGGGTCAGGGTCAGTGTGTGTGTGTGTGTGTGTGTGTGTGTGTGTGTGTGTGTGTGTGTGTGTGTGTGTGTGTGTGTGTGTGTGTGTGTGTGTGTGTGTGTGTCTGTGTGTCTGTGTGTGTGTGTCTGTGTGTGTGTGTCTGTGTGTGTGTGTGTGTGTGTGTGTGTGTGTGTGTGTGTGTGTGTGTGTGTGTGTGTGTGTGTGTGTGTGTGTGTGTCTGTGTGTGTGTGTCTGTGTGTGTCTGTGTGTGTGTCTGTGTGTGTGTCTGTGTGTGTGTCTGTGTGTGTGTCTGTCTGTGTGTGTGTCTGTCTGTCTGTCTGTCTGTGTGTGTGTGTGTCTGTGTGTGTGTGTGTGTGTGTGTGTGTGTGTGTGTGTGTGTGTGTGTGTGTGTGTGTGTGTGTGTGTGTGTGTGTGTGTGTGTGTGTTCGGGGCGGGGTAGCTGTAGAGGCTAAATGTAGGATCTAGAAGAGCTGTTGTTTTTTCTTCACATCTAGTGCTTCTGT
>NC_134786.1:68515721-68530721 GCF_046742065.1 Oratosquilla oratoria
TGTATCTGTGTGTCTGTCTGTGTCTGTCTGTGTCTGTCTGTGTCTGTCTGTGTCTGTCTGTGTCTGTCTGTGTCTGTCTGTGTCTGTATGTGTCTGTGTCCGTCTGTGTCTGTCTGTGTCCGTCTGTGCCTGTCTGTCCGTCTGTGCCTGTCTGTCCGTCTGTGCCTGTCTGTCCGTCTGTGCCTGTCTGTCCGTCTGTGCCTGTCTGTCCGTCTGTGTCTGTCTGTCCGTCTGTGTCTGTCTGTGTGTGCGTCTGTGTGTCTGCGTGTGCGTCTGTGTGTCTGTGTGTGCGTCTGTGTGCTTGTGTGTAAGTGTATGTGTGTGTGTGTGTGTGTGTGTGTGTGTGTGTGTGTGTGTGTGTGTGTGTGTGTGTGTGTGTGTGTGTGTGTTTACATTACTCTATTTAATTGTATCTACCTAACTGAAGTGTACAGGACAGGAGCAACGCTCATGGCTTCGGTCTCCTACTCTCCAATGATCATAGCTAGATTGAAATTCTTGAAAATTGTGGAAATTATAAAAGGATAAAGACCGAGATAAGGTAGAGAAAAGAAGAAAAGATGGAAGTCTTCTACTTTACAATTCCGTGAGGAGAAAGTTCTTTTAAAAATGTACAAGTCAAAGAGAAAAGAAAATCCAGAAGGCGAATCATCAGCAAATGTCAAACGAAAAAGGAATAGTAAATGAATTGAACGCATGAATATACTGAAAGAAATCGTATTGCTGTAAGAAAAAAAAAATAAAAGATAAATAACAATACCTTAAAAATTATAGCGAACTTGAACGTGAAAGGTTAGAATACAAAGCAACGTATATATTGAAACAAAAGAGAAAAATACAAGAAAGAAAAAATCACATGATACAACCAAACGAATCATAGTCACATGGACACAAAATAATTCGAAACAAAAATAGAAAGTTACTACGTAAAACGAAGAATGAAACGAGTTGACAAGAATCGGTTCAAACAAGAAGAACATGTTCAATGACAAATCTCAGTAGGAGGGTTAGAAAATGTAGGTAGATATGAAGGGAGAAAATATCGTTTAAAAATACATCAAGAGAAAAGATTTACAGGAGAGGTAAGAGATGGACTTAGTTTAGATGTAGTGATGAGGACAGTGTGGGAATTATGGTGTTAGTAGTGATGGTGGTAGCCTTTGTACTTGTGATGTTGGTGGTGACGTTGGTAGGATTGGGCGTGTGGTGGTTAATGTTAGTGGTGGAGGGTGTGAGGTTAGTGTTGGTGGCTTTGATGAAAGAATCAAATGTATCTCCACAAAGAGCCACTCGTACAAACACAAACGCTAGGACGCGCACGCACGCTCGCACGCACGCACGCACAGACACAGACACACACACACACACACACACACACACACACACACACACACACACACACACACACACACACACACACACACACACAAACACACAAACACACATACACAAATACATACACACATACACAAATACGCAGCACGGATAGTGTTGCACATGAAACACGACGCTACGTCTCTTACGTTCGTCATGACAAATTATTGTATCATGTTATTGACATTTCTATTGTACTGCCAATCATCTTAAGATCGAAGTATGATAATCATTAAAATCAAATTAACAAGTTGGGTAATGATAGTCATAGAAAATATTATCTTTACTTTAGGGGTAGAATATGAAGATAAAACGCATTTGCTTAGTAATTGCATATATTTCTTAATGATCTGGAGTTAATTATTTTTCCCTCGTGTGACTGTTATTATAAACGTGTCAGGCTTTCCTCTACCAAAGCTCCAGTGGTCTATTATATCTTCTTGGCGTTCATAAAACCCATATATTCATTTGCAGAAAATCTCTGTTTTCTTTGGCATCATTGTCCATGTCACAAAGTTTTTTTTTATTTATAATAAGGTTGATTAATATTGATCTCTGATATCTAGATTCTGATTGGTTAAAAGATTTATAGTATTTACCCTGGCTGACACGAGATAAAGCCCATTTTTAGTACAAATATTATAGTTCTTGAAAATGGGCTTTATCTCGTGTCCGCCAGGGTAAATACTATAAATCTTTTAACCAATCAGAATCTAGATTAGTATACGAGTACACAAAACTGACCAATAGCTATCTACTCTGTAATATACCATCATAAACAGCAATGGCCCTACACCAAATCCTATACGACAAAATACCTATTCCTCTATCATATCATAACATCCAACAGAAAACTAGACAATCAACCCAACTATGAATATACTTGACTAAATAAACCAACAATGAAATAAGATAACTCAAGACAGCGGCGCGAGATTGTCTACAAGGATAGCAGCAATGATAACTACGTTCTATACAAACAACTGCGTTACTGATTTTTTTAGGGAGCTATGGGTACAAAGCTTATATCTTGAATGATTTCATTATGTTACAGAGGTATTCATGTTGCAAATGTTTAACAAATGTAATGCACTTACTAGATCTTCAAAACAAAGTAGCCTTTACATCTTTCAGTCTTAGTAAACTTTACCGTAAAGTGCTCTGACCTTTATTATTATCATTATTATTATTTTTCTAGCACGGCTTCGGCCTTGACAGGTGATAAACATCGAAAATTTATTTGACAACTGGAATGTCAACAAAATGCCATAGTCCGGCTCGGTGACGAGAAGCTGGGCGAGTTTTACTCTCGGCTTTCACTAGAGGTACGCTACCAAATGGTTACAAATCTATCTATCTATCTATCTATCTATCTATCTACCAAAGGATTTTTTCCCCTTACAAGGGAGGTAGCCAGGTCAAAGGACAAGTACCTACTCCTACCCATCCCACTCCCCTCCACCACCCTTTCTCCCTCTCGTCTCAGTTCCTCGTGGAGGACGGGTCATCCATCTATACCGCTCACTGTCCTGGATCAGAAGTAATGCAGGAAAACACAGCACATTCACAGCAAGGCGCACTTTGCTTAATTGCCCTCCTCTCCTCGCCTTCTCCATCCCCTCATGCAGAACAAGAGAGGACTGGGAGAAATCCCTTCGGGCTGCGTCAAAATATCATTCATACATAATAACTCTTTACCCCCCATCCCTTCCTTGCACCACATTATCATCTATATACATCCATTCTCCACTCACCCTTATCTCTTGCCTTCTACATTCCTTGCTCAACAGACATTCTCCTTTTGCTCATCGTCCCTTTTACCCCATCCATCCATCTCATCCTCGCTCGTTACCTCAAGTTCACACACACCTTTTACTAATCTTTCTTCACTCGTTCTTTCCATGTGCCTAAGCCATTATAATAATCTTTCATCAGCCCTATCTGCCATCTGCTTTTCCACCCCAGCTCTCCTCATCATCACCTTGTTTCTCATTCTGTTCAACCATGTAGCCCCTACCATAATTCTCAGCCATTTCATCTTGAACACATTTAAAGTTTTCCTCTCTACCTCTGTTAAACTCCAAGTCTTTACCCCCATACAGTGCCGTCGGTATAATCACTTCTTCATATCCTTTGCATCCATTGCCAAATGCCTATTTCTCATGACACTTTTAAGCCCCTCAGTCTACAATTTACCTCCACCTCCACTCCTCCCTTTCCTGCTACATTCGAAACCAAATACCTAAAGCTATCCACTTCCTCCAGCCTCTCTCCTTTAAGACTTACTTCCAACTCACTGCCATTTTCTCTTTTTTGCATCATATCACCTTAATTTTACCCACATTTACCTTCAACTTTTTCCTATCGTATACCCTGATTCATGAAATTCGCAGAGCGTCCCAGTACAAAAACGTTGTGATCATGGGAGATTTTAATTATAGAAACATTGACTGGGAAATTTTAGTAGATCAGGAAGCGAAAAAATTCTTAGATGTGGTGCAGGATAATTTCCTAAAACAAATGATTACCGATCCTACGAGGGGAGAAAATACTTACTTGGACTTATTTTTAAGTAATAATGAGCACCTAACGAGTAACGTAAAATTGGGAGATATTTATTGATGATCGCTAGAGCCTAGACTAAGATTTAATAATATTTGGGAAGAATTAAAAAGTACAAATTACGTCCAAGTACCAGAATTCAGGAGAGCCAATTTTGAATATGAAATATCATACGGATGATTCGGACATCAACGGTGCGATCAAGAGTCGGGATATGACCATGGGTCAGGTCATGACCTTGGGTCAGGTCACTTGGGGCGGGGGGGTAAACAGCCAGGACATCGATTTGGATGAAATGTATAGCAGTCTAACTGATTTAATTATTAATGAACAAAATAGTTAGATAGTTAGACCCATCCTTGACTATGCGGTACATTTTTGGTCTCCGTACTATATAATGGACATCAATTCACTAGAATCAGTACAGAGAAGAATGACCAAAATGATACATGGACTCAGAAATTTGCCTTATGAAGAGAGGCTTAGGCACCTTAACTTACACTCTCTGGAAAGACGCAGAGTCCGTGGTGATCTAATAGAGGTGTTCAAGTGGATCAAAGGCTATCATAAGGGTGATGCAGACAAGGTCGTCATATTAAAACAACAGGGATATGAACTGGACAAATTTAGATTTAAGAAGAAAATAGGCAAGAATTGGTTTACTAATAGGGTGCTCAACGAATGGAATAGACTTAGTAACCATGTAGTGAGCGTTGAAACTATCAGTTGTTTTAAGAAACGGTTAGACAACTTTATGGATGGGGATGACAGTTAGTGATGGATATGGAGCTGCCTTGTGTAGGCCTTATGGTCTCTTGCAGTCTCCTTCATTCTTACGTTCTTATGTTGTTATTTTCTCCCAAAATTCGCCACTCCTTTAATCCCTCCTCTGACACTGCCACAAGCGCAGTGTCGTCAGCAAACAACTGGCTCACCTCCCACTATTCTCCATTTTCTTTAATCATCTCCAGTCTTTGCCCATTATCCTTGCCTTTACCTCCCGCACTACCCCATCCCTGTTCACATTGAACAGCCATGGCAATACGACATATCTCTGACGCAGTCCCACCTTTACCTCAGACCACTCACTCTCTACTCACTCTCTCCATTCCCAATTCTAACACAGGCTCTATGTGATACAGAGGACATCTGTTTAAAAGCGTCATCTATATTTACAAAACTTAGGTTAGTCCCCTAAAGCGTCATCTATATTTACAAAATTCAGGTTAGCTCTCCCCCCCCCCCTCATTTTGATTCTGGATCCGCCACTAATGATTACATTAGTAAACAAGTAAATAAAGGAATAGATAGGTACTTAGACATATAAACAAATAGATGAATAAACAGGTAAATTATACGATATATGAATAAATGATTAAATATATATTGAATCATGAATATATGAACAGATAAAGGCAAACGTGAATAAATGATGAATTTAATAAGTCAATATGAATAAATAAATTTTCCATTAAGTGAAGACATACAACATCCATAAGTCGGTCATTACCAACTAATATATAAGTCATGGAACAGATAAAGATAACCAAACCGGTTTCAACTGTTTTACAAAACTCAATTAATCTGCCTGGCATCATACATAACGGACAACAATTAATCATTGATGCTTTAGGGGATGAGACATGAAACATAAGAGCAGAACACAATGTACAGTTGAGGATTAAACCCATTTTGATATCAATATGTGCCGAGGAACCCGTTAAAAAAAGGAAAAAAAGTACCACAATGTAGACCTATTCTTAGACTCTGCGATGTCCCCTTCCTAGCTAAGATTGAGACAAAGTAAACAGTTAGTCCACCTCCACACTTCGACCAGGATTGACGTACGGTGGTGCTGATGCTGTGGATCGGGCGATTCGTTTTCATCTCGGGGTCCCCACAGCCGAAGCGGAGCTCAATCGCGCTCTACGGAAGAGATGCATGGGCACCGCATCCGAGCGATCAAGCGGACCATCAGAGAAGGCTCTGCCAAGCGTCGCATCGGGAAGTATGTCAGAAATCGTTGTTTATTTCGTCCTCCAGGGAACACACCCTTCACCAACCCTCCATTCCCTACCCCCATATCATGCGATTTTTTTTATTGCTCTATTTTGTTTCTCCCTCCCACTCCCACTCACTCCCACTCCTACTCATTCCCACTCACTCCCACTCCCACTCACTCCCACTCACTCCCACTCCCACTCCCATTCCCACTCCCATTCCCACTCCCACTCCCACTCCCATTCCCACTCCCATTCCCACTCCCACTCCCATTCCCACTCACACTCCCATTCCCACTCACACTCCCATTCCCACTCATTCCCACTCCCACTCATTCCCACTCCCGCTCATTCCCACTCCCACTCATTCCCACTCCCACTCATTCCCACTCCCACTCATTCCCACTCCCACTCATCCCCACTCCCACTCATTCCCACTCCCACTCATTCCCACTCCCACTCATTCCCACTCCCACTCATTCCCACTCCCACTCATTCCCACTCCCACTCATCCCCACTCCCACTCATCCCCACTCCCACTCATCCCCACTCCCACTCATTCCCACTCCCATCCACTCCCACTCCCATTCACTCCCACTCCCATTCACTCCCACTCCCATTCACTCCCACTCCCATTCACTCCCATTCCCACTCACTCCCACTCACTCCCACTCACTCCCACTCCACTCCCACTCACTCCCACTCACTCCCACTCCCACTCACTCTCACTCACTCTCACTCTCACTCACTCTCACTCACTCTCACTCTCCCACTCACTCCCACTCACTCTCACTCCCACTCACTCCCACTCACTCCCACTCCCACTTCCTCCCACTCCCACTCACTCACTCCCTCTCCCTCCCTCTCCCCCTCTATCTTTTATTGTCCCTTTTCTTTCGTTTCTTCCTTTCTTTCCTTCTTTCGTTCTATCTTTTCTTTCGTTCTCTCTTTTTATTTACTTCTTTTTATTTCCTTTTTTCTTTCTTCTTGCGTTCTTTTTTTCTTCTTTAGCTCTTTCTTTTTTGTTTCTCTCTCTCCACCTCTCCCTCTCTCCCTCCCTCTCTCTCTCTTTTCTCTCAGTTTATTTTCTTGTTCACCTATTTAGATATCTACTTCTTTAATTGTTTGATCTATTTATTCATTAATCCATCATTTTATTTATTCATTTGTTTATTGATTTTTCTATTTAATGTTTTATCTTTGTCAATGTTTTACTAATTATTTATGCATTAACTTGTATGCTTATTTATTTATAAATTTATTTATTTATTTATTTATCTATTTATCTATTCAATTAATTATTCATTGGTTCATTCATCTATTTATTTATCTACTTATGTTTAATTACTTGTTTTTATTTATTCATCTATTTAGTAATTTATCTATTTATTTTTCCAGTTTATTTATATATTCATCAATTCATTCATCAATCATTTTTTGCACACACTAACGTTTTCTACCAAATTAACACAAACTTCGTTAAGAAGAAACTGTCAGTGATTTAAGAATAATTAAAAATAACGAGAATATATGAAAACAATGGGCTTGTCAATGCTTATTTCATCATTTCTACCTATGTCCTAGATGACTTACATGAGAATTTTCCTTTTCATTTGATATTGCGCCTTCAGGTGAGATCTCTAATCAGCTTATAACCCTACAGGATTTTATGCACAATTTTAATGATAATGGAAGGGATGAGATAAGGGCGATCGAATAATACGTTATTAATAGGTCATTAACACACCGTTTCATTTCAGAAGATTGCTTGTAAATTGGACTAAACTTTCATCGCACGTAGTCGTTGCGAGTTAAATCCCCGTTCATTCTGTCCAGACTGGCAGCTTAGGAAAAAAAATGGTTATGTCGAAACTGTTCGGGAATAAACTCGGGCCAAGACCGTGTCTGCTTTGTCCATTTTCCTCATCTTGTCACACTATGTATGTATGTATGTATGTATGTATGTAATGTACGCATGTATGTAATGTACATATGTATGTAATGTATGTAATGTACATATGTATGTAATGTATGTAATGTACATATGTATGTAATGTATGTAATGTACATATGTATGTAATGTATGTAATGTACATATGTATGTAATGTATGTAATGTACATATGTATGTAATGTACATATGTATGTAATGTATGTAATGTACATATGTATGTAATGTATGTAATGTACATATGTATGTAATGTATGTAATGTACATATGTATGTAATGTATGTAATGTACATATGTATGTAATGTACATATGTATGTAATGTACATATGCATGTAATGTATGTAATGTACATGTGTATGTAATGTATGTAATGTACATGTGTATGTAATGTATGTAATGTACATATGTATGTAATGTATGTAATGTACATATGCATGTAATGTATGTAATGTACATATGCATGTAATGTATGTAATGTACATATGCATGTATGTATGTAATGTACATATGCATGTATGTATGTATGCATGTATGTATGCATGTATGCATGTATGTATGTAGTGTACGCATGTACGTGTGTATGTAATGTACGAGTATGTATGTAATGTGAGTATGTATGTATTGGATGTATTCTTTAGCTGTTTACCTTGTTTAGTACGACGGCAATAGATATCGTATAAAAAAAATTGCATTTCTTGATTTCTTCTTATTTTCTTCATTGTATCTTTTATTTGACTTAATTTACATTGTTTTGTTTTTTGAGACTATTATTGCGGAAATATAATGTAGTTGGTTATTTCGCATTTTTCATTTGTGCCTCCATAAAATCTAATCTCATTTGATTATATCTAAGTTAGCATAATTCATGTTTATTTGTATTTTTCATGTTTGGTGTTATAGTTTCTATAACCAGTATAAACTATAAATAAATAATAAACTATAGATAATAATAAACTATATCAATTTGCAATGTTTCCTTCATTATATCCTATGTGTGCATTTTTCATGTTATTTGTTTGTCTTTAGTTTGGCCTAGTTCCCACATCCCTGTTTTTGTTTTATTTGTCATTTTTATTCCAAGGTCGTTTCTATTAATAAAATTTAATCTGATGCAAATGGATTCAAATCTTACCCAGAAAAGGTCGCCGTTTGAAATTGGTGTTTTGTATACGGCGTTTGTTTATCTCTCTGTTTTGAATTTAAACATTTTGTGTTTTGTTGGCTTGTTGTCGCCTTTCATGGTGGTTCATGTAGCTGTTGACAAGCATATATTTTTTCAGGTATCATACTGAAATGTTTTTGACAATATCTTTGTTTCGGAAGTTTTCATCCCTTTTTCTACAATTGATATTGTTGGCTATTATATGTAATTTTTTCATTTTTACTCGAGAACTGGGTGAAAGAATGACTATTGATATTGATTTTTTCATTTATTCAATTTTCAGGATTTTCCATTTTTATTGACATTAAAATTTTGGTGCATTTTGTGTTCTGTAGTTAAAACTTCGAAGTTCACAATTTTGTATATTTTATTTTCATTGTTATTATTCTTTTATTTGCCCATTTTTATGTTTCATAATTCAGTCTTTTCATCACATGATATCTGACAATTTTGGGGGGATTTTGCTTATCTACTCATCCTTTCCTTTCTTGGTTTTGTTTCTCTATCAGCCACCCGTGACATAGCCACCACTCACGTATGTATGTTTACATGAATTCATTCATTTTAAGTGTGTGTATATATATATACATATATACACACACACATACACACACACACACACACACACACACACACACACACACACACACACACACACACACTCTGTGTGTGTGTGTGTGTGTGTGTGTGTGTGTGTGTGTGCGTGCGTGTGTGAGTACGTGTGTGAGTACGTGCGTGTGCGTGCACGCGCGCGCGTATGCGCAGGGTCGGAAGACAAAATGCTTTAAAAAGGTTACAGAATTCACTTCCAACACGATGTCGAACATTATGAGAAAACTTGCACACAATGGCACTGTCGTTGCCATTATTGTTATCACTCTCATTCTCACTCGCTTTCACTATTACTCATAATTTCAATCTCCCCCTCACTCACTCACTCACTTTCACTTTCAGTCTTGTAATTTTACTCTCATTCTTACCCACTCATGCTCACTTTCAGTCTCGTTCCAAATCTTACTCACTCTTACTCTCATTTTCATTCTTACTACTATTCTCATTCTCACTCTCACCATTACTCTCACGCTCTCATTCCCACTATCAATCTCATACCCAGTCCCGCTCTTACTCTCACTCTAACTCTGTCCTTCACTCTCACACATTTTCAACCTGTCATCTCCTGTCTTACTCTTGTCCTTACTCTCATTGTCCTTGTCATATTCTCTTATCTGATTTATAACACATTATATCTGGTGATTTTTTATGCAAGAGAAATTTAATCGACCTCGTTTTCGAATTATCCACTTTACTACCAGAGCACGACATGACGTAATGTCGACGACACTGCTGAGCGAAGTCAATTTACCAAAAGCTCTCGTCCACATGATATATTAAAACCCACCGTTTTAAAAATATTATAATTATGAGTTGCATTTTAGCAGCGTTTCTATCCTTGTGGACAATCTCGACCACAGAATATAGAATATGCATTCACGTGTGAGATGACAAGCGAGTTCATTTAACCAAGACACAATCAAGCCACGGTCTGTTTCACAGCTGAAAAAAATTCTAGATATTTTTTTTTCGAAATAAAATGTATAGTTAGTGCCTTGGTATTGGAGAGGTTAGCAGACGCTTCACAGGACTACAAAGAGGTTCTAATAGGTCACGTTCAATATTCACAACTCAATTTATCTTGCAGACATTTCTCCTTGAAGTTCGGGACCATATTGCGTTTTCTTTTGCAGAGCCCCCGTCTGTCCTTATGAGACCCGTTCCAAGACCCTTCTCGGCTGCCCTAAGGTCATGCAGTACCTTAGGGCCCAGACGGCATCAAACAATTTTGTGGGGATTCTTTTATCTGTTTAGTTATTCATTTCAGTGTAGCATAAGATATGGTAAATTTCGTATTGCAATAGCAATCATAATGTTGATAATGAATACAATGATGATAATAGTGGTAATAACAATAGTAATAATAATGATAATTATGATAGTGGTGTAATGATAATAGTGATGATAATAATAGTGATGATGATCGTGATGATAACAGTGATGATGATAGTAATAATGATGATGAAAGTGACAGATGATAGTGATGATGAAATTATTTATGATGGTAATGATAATGATGATGGTATTGATGATAATGATAGTAATAGTAACAATGATGGTAATAATGATAATTGATATTATTTGTATTGTGATTATGAATAACAAAAATAACAATAACAACAATAACAATAGCAACAATAGCAATAACAGTATCAATAACAGTATCAATAACAGTATCAATAACAGTATCAATAACAATATCAATAACAGTATCAATAACAGTATCAATAACAATAACAATATCAATAACTATCAATAACAATATCAATAACAATAACTTATAAAAGTAAAATATCAATAATAATATCAATAACTATCAATATCAATAACAATATCAATAACAATAACAATATCAATAACTATCAATAACAATATCAATAACAATAACTTATAAAAGTAAAATAAAGATCAAAGGAATATGATATTTGTCTCTCCCTCCTACGCTTTGGGGTTCTTGGTGAACCAGATGACCTTAGGGCACACACAGAACGTCTCTGAATATGGTCCTTAATTGAGGCTTCTCCCCTGGAGGTAGATACACCCGATACTCTGCCCTAATGTTATCATCCTCTTTCTCCTTTTATATTTGCCGCCACTGTGTAATTCTATTCATAAGTACCACGGGTAAATGATATGGATTTATCCTTTTCTAAACTGACCCACTTCGTATTTTGCGTCATTTTGCTTATATTGTTTTCTTGAGTTTCTTATAAGCAAGCTGCGACTCATTTGCCAGGATATGATGCATATACTAAAGAAAAAATAAAGGAATGAGGGAAAGAGAATAGACAAACGCACACACACACACACACACACACACACACACACACACACACACACACACACACACACACACACACACACACACACACACACACACACACACACACACACACACACACACAATTTACAAGAAAACGTGAAAATAATTTGCACAAAAGTACTTGGATTTATTTTTTTGCATTATATATATATATATATATATATATACATATATATATATATGTATAGATATATATATATATATATATACATGTGTGTGTGTGTGTGTGTGTGTGTGTGTGTGTGTGTGTGTGTGTGTGTGTGTGTGTGTGTGTGTGTGTGTGTGTGTGTGTACGTGCGTGCGTGTGCATACATATATGTATATATATACACATATATACACATATATATGCTGGTCTCATCCACTTAGTTGTGCTTTCGAATTCCACACTCCTGTTCGATTCCCAACAGTCCAAGCGCACAGAGCAGAGGTGAAACCTCCTAGCGTAGGTTCCTCATCTTTGTGTGTGTGTATTTGTGTATTTGTGTATTTGTGTAAGTGTGTGTGTGTGTGTGTGCGCGCATGTGCGTGTGCGTATGCGTGTGCGTATGCGTGTGCATGTGTATGCGTGTGCATGTGTGTGTGTGTGTGTGTGTGTGTGTGTGTGTGTGTGTGTGTGTGTGTGTGTGTGTGTGTGTGTGTGTGTGTGTGTACGTGTGTGTGTGTGTGTACGTGTGTGTGTGTGTGTACGTGTGTGTCTGTGTGTACGTGTGTGTCTGTGTGTACGTGTCTGTGTCCGTGTTTGTCTGTCTGTGTGTGTGTGTGTGTGTGTGTGTGTGTGTGTGTGTGTGTGTGTGTGTGTGTGTGTGTGTGTGTGTGTGTGTGTGTGTGTGTGTGTGTGTCTGTGTCCGTGTGTGTGTCTGTGTCCGTGTGTGTGTCTGTGTCCGTGTGTCTGTGTCCGTGTGTCTGTGTCCGTGTGTCTGTGTCCGTGTGTCTGTGTCCGCGCGCGCGCGCGCGTGTGTGTGTGTGTGTGTGTGTGTGTGTGTGTGTGTGTGTGTGTGTGTGTGTGTCCGCGTGTGTCCGCGCGCGCGTGTCTGTGTGTGTGTGTGTGTGTGTGTGTGTGTGTGTGTGTGTGTGTGTGTGTGTGTGTGTGTGTGTGTGTGTGTGTGTGTGTGTGTGTGTGTGTCCGCGCGTGTGTGTGTCCGCGTGTGTGTGTGTGTGTGTGTGTGTGTGTGTGTGTGTGTGTGTGTGTGTGTGTGTGTGTGTGTGTGTGTGTGTGTGTGTGTGTGTGTGTGTGTGTGTGTGTGTGTGTGTGTGTGTGTGTGTGTGTGTGTGTGTGTGTGTGTGTGTGTGTGTGTGTGTGTGTGTGTGTGTGTGCGCGCGCACGCGTCTGTATGTCTGTGTCTGTGTCTGTGTCTGTGTCTGTATGTGTATACGTGTACCCATCCAAGGTGAAAATGGCTTCTAAACTTGAGACGAAGAGAAGGCGTACGTGTTCCGGTCGCTTTGGAAGATTCAATTTACTCCTTTGTGTGTCCGACTTTGAAACACCAAATAGAAGGTGGTGAAGAGACGCCGCAGGTAACAGTCACTGCTGGGAACCATAGAGAGGTGCGGGACTCGAACCCATAACCAATCGAATGCGAGACAAGCACGCTTCCGATTATACCACCAATTTACAAAAGACCAAATAGCTGACAGTAAATTTAGGCTAACTCCCTTGTAAGGGGGAAAAAGCCTTTGGTATATGTATGTAAATTTAGACGAATGAAAATTGGTTTACTTAATGTGTAAATATTTATTGGTTTATTACATAATTAACTTATCTATGATGTCTCCCAAGCTGAATAAAAGAGTCTGAATTTAGTGAAATAAGATTTGTAGTGTTTCACTGAGGTAAAAACAATAATCGATATGATCACAATTATTTAGATGTGGTGACATTCTCAGTCTAAACCATAAGTGCCCCACCAAACCAAAATAACTAAATGAAAAAGAGTTCTTAACTCCTTTGCCAAGGTAACAAACCTGGAATTATCATTTTTTCTATCATCAGACGAATACAATTCAGCATAGATGTCGTCTCAGTTTGTTTTTTCTAAAAGGGGGACGGTGTGTGTGTGGGGGGGTAGTGTCCTCATCAAATTTTGGAAACTCACCATGTAGTCGCCAGGATCGATCTCTTCGAGGAATTAACACCTGCTGCAGACCTCTTGGTAAAAGTTTATATTTCTTTTTCTCGCTTTCCTTCTTCTTGTTCTGGAAGTCTTCAAAGGTCAGAGCGCCTTCAGGGACGTTCCAAAAGCTTCTTGATGAGCTTCGGAGACTTTGCGGCGTCTGCGATGTTACCAAGTGGAAGAAGAAAAGGGGCGAAAAAGAAACGAAAGAAAAGAAATAAAGGGGGAAGGGGGAAGGAGATGATGAAAGGGAAGGAAACGAATAAGAAGAGAAAGTGAACGAAGAGGAGGAAAAAAGGGAGGAAAAAGAATGGAAATAAATGAAAAGAATGGGGTGAAATGGAGGCACAAAACGAAGGTAAAGGAGAAGAAAGTGAACATGAAATTATAAAAATAAAGTTAATTACTTAAATGTAAAAGATGAACAGGAAGGAGAAGAAGGTGGAGAAGGAGGAGAAGGAGGTGAAGAAGGAGAAGGAGAACAAGGAGAAGATGAACGAGAAGAAATAGGAGAAGAAAGAGAAGAAGGAGAAGAAGGAGAAGGAGATGAAGGAGAAGAAAAAGGAGGACAAGAAGATGGATGAGAGGGAGGAAGAGAAGGAAAAGGAGGAGAGGGAGGAGGAGGAGGAGGAGGAGACGAAGTAGGAGACGAAGGAGGAGACGAAAGAGAAGGAGGAGAAGAAGGAGGAGGAGAAGAGGGAGGAGGAGGAGAAGAGAGAGAAGGAAGAGAAGAGGGAGGAGACGAAAGAGAAGGAGGAGAAGAAGGAGGAGGAGAAGAGGGAGGAGGAGAAGAGAGAGGAGGAGAAGAGGGAGGAGGAGGAGGAGGAGAAGGAGGAGGAGGAGAAGAGGGAGGAGGAGGAGAAGAGGGAGGAGGAGAAGAGGGAGGAGGAGGAGAAGAG
>NC_134786.1:68543221-68545721 GCF_046742065.1 Oratosquilla oratoria
CACACGCACTCACACGCACACACGCACTCACGCGCACACACGCACTCATGCGCACACACGCGCACACACGCACTCACGCGCACACACGCACTCACGCGCACACACGTACTCATGCGCACACACGCGCACACACGCACTCACGCGCACACACGCACTCACGCGCACACACGCACTCACGCGCACACACGCACTCACGCGCACACACGCACTCACGCGCACACACGCACTCACACGCACACACGGACTCACACGCACTCACACGCCCACACGCACTCACACGCACACACGCACACACGCGCTCACACGCAAACACGCGCTCAAACGATAACACGCACACACGCACACGCACGCACACGCACACACGCACTCACACGCACACACGCACTCACACGCACACACGCACTCACACGCACACACGCACTCACACGCACACACGCACTCACACGCACTCACACGCACACACGCACTCACACGCACACACGCACTCACACGCACACACGCACTCACACGCACACACGCACTCACACGCACACACGCACTCACACGCACACACGCACTCACACGCACACACGCTCTCACACACACACACGCTCTCACACGCCCACACGCACTCATACGCCCACACGCACTCATACGCCCACACGCAATCATACGCCCACACGCACTCATACGCCCACACGCACTCATACGCCCACACGCACTCATACGCCCACACGCACTCATACGCCCACACGCACTCATACGCCCACACGCACTCATACGCCCACACGCACTCATACGCCCACACGCACTCATACGCCCACACGCACACTCCCACACGCACACTCCCACACGCACATTACCACACACACGCTCCCACACGCACGCTCCCACACGCACGCTCCCACACGCACACTCCCACTCGCACACTCCCACACTCACACTCACACCCTCACACTCACACACTCACATTCACACTCACACACTCACACACTCACACTCACACACTCACACACTCACACTCACACTCTCACTCACACACTTTCACTCACACTCTCACACTCTCTCACACTCTCTCATACTCTCTCATACTCTCTCTCACACACACACACTCTCTCACGCACTCTCTCTCTCTCTCTCACACACACACACACACACACACACACACACACACACACACACACACACACACACACACACACACACGTACGCACTCATACTCACACACATCACTCACACACATCACTCACAAACATTACTCACACACATCACTCACACACTCACTCACTCACACTCATACGCACACACTCATACGCACACACACACGCACACGCACACACGCACTCACGCGCACACACGCACTCACGCGCACACACGCACACACAATTATACGTACACACACACACACTCATACGCACACACACACACACTCATACGCACACACACACACTCATGCGCACACACACACACACACACACACACACACACACACACACACACACACACACACACACACACACACACACACACACCTATACGCACACAAACACACTCATACCCACACAAAAACACACACTCATACGCACACACACATATTCATACGCGCACACACACACACATTCATACACACACACACATTCATACTCACACACACACACACACACACACACACACACACACACACACACACACACATACACACACACACACGCACACACACTCATACGCACACGCACACACACTCATACGCACACGCACACACACTCATACGCACACGCACACACACTCATACGCACACGCACACACACACTCATACGCACACACACACTCATACGCACATACACACATCGCATCACTCGCACACATCGCATCACTCGCACACATCGCATCACTCGCACACATCGCATCACTCGCACACATCGCATCACTCGCACACATCGCATCACTCGCACACATCGCATCACTCGCACACATCGCATCACTCGCACACATCGCATCACTCGCACACATCGCATCACTCGCACACATCACTCGCACACATCACTCGCACACATCACTCGCACACATCACTCGCACACATCACTCGCACACATCACTCGCACACATCACTCGCACACATCACTAACACACTCACTCACACACTCACACTCACTCACACACTCACTCACACACTCACACTTACACACTCACTGACACACTCGCTCACACACACGCACAAACACACACACACACACACACACACACACACACACACACACACACACACACACACACACACACACACACACACACACACACACACACACACACACACATATATGCGCACACACACACATGCGCACACACACACACACACACACACACGTACGCACACACACATACACTCATACGCATACACACACACACACAAACGCACGTACTCATACTCACAGACATCACTCACACACATCACTCGCACACATCACTCACACACATCACTCACACACATCACTCACACACATCACTCACACACTCACTCACT
>NC_134786.1:68550721-68575721 GCF_046742065.1 Oratosquilla oratoria
ACACGCACTCACGCGCACACACGCACTCACACGCACACACGCACTCACGCGCACACACGCACTCACACGCACACACGCACTCTCACGCACACACGCACTCTCACGCACACACGCACTCTCACGCACACACGCACTCTCACGCACACACGCACTCTCACGCACACACGCACTCACACGCACACACGCACTCACACGCACACACGCACTCACACGCACACACTCACTCACTCTCACACACGCACTCACACGCACTCACACACTCACACGCACACACGCACTCACACACTCACACGCACACACGCACTCACACGCACACACGCACTCACACGCACACACGCACTCACACGCACACACGCACTCACACACACACACGCACTCACACGCACACACGCACACACGCACTCACACGCACACACGCACAAACACACTCATACCCATACACACACACAGACACACACACGCACGTACTCATACTCACACACATCACTCACACTCATCACTCACACACATCACTCACACACATCACTCACACACATCACTCACACACCCACTCACTCACTCACACACACTCATACGGACACACTCACACTCACACACACACGCACACACGCACTCACACGCACACACACTCACTCACACGCACACACTCACTCACACGCACACACGCACACACGCTCTCACACGCACACACGCACTCACACGCACACACGCACTCTCACGCACACACGCACTCACACGCACACACGCTCTCACCCCACACACGCACTCACACGCACACACGCACTCACACGTTCACACGCACTCACCACGTACACGTGCACCCACACGTACACGTGCACCCACACGTACACATGCACCCACACGTACACATGCACCCACACGTACACATGCACCCACACGTACACACGCACTCATACACACACACTCATATACACATACACATACACGTACACACGCACATACCCACTCATACGCACACACTCACTCACACGCACACACGCACTCACACGCACACACTCACTCACACGCACACACGCACTCACACACACACACACACACACACACACACACACACACACACACACACGCACACAGGCACTCACACGCACACACGCACTCACACGCACTCACACGCACTCACACGCACACACGCACTCACACGCACTCACACGCACTCACACGCACTCACACGTACACACGCACACACGCACACACGCACACACGCACTCACACTTACACGCACACACACGCACTCATACACACACACGCACTCACACGTACACACACGCACTCACACGCACACTCACACGCACACGCGCACTCACACGCACACGCGCACTCACACGCACACACGCACTGACACGCACTCACACGCACACACGCACTCATACGCACACACGCACTCACACGCACACACGCTCTCCCACGCACACACGCACTCACACGCACACACGCACTCACACGCACACACGCACTCACACGCACACACGCACTCACACGCACACACGCACTCACACGCACACACGCACTCACACGCACACACGCACACACGCACTCACACGCACACACGCACTCACACGCACACACACGCACTCACACGCACACTCTCTCACACTCTCTCACACTCTCTCACACTCTCTCATACTCTCTCATACTCTCTCATACTCTCTCATACTCTCTCATACTCTCTCACACACTCACACACTCTCACACACTCTCTCACGCACTCTCTCTCTCTCTCTCTCTCTCACACACACACACACACACACACACACACACACACACACACACACACACACACACACACACACACACACACACGCACTCACGCGCACACACTCACTCACGCGCACACACGCCCACACGCACTCACACGCACACACGCACTCACACGCACACACGCACACACGCACTCACACGCACACACGCACTCACACGCACACACGCACTCACACGCACACACGCACTCACACGCACACACGCACTCACACGCACACACGCACTCACACGCACACACGCACTCACACGCACACACGCGCCCACACGCACTCATACGCCCACACGCAATCATACGCCCACACGCAATCATACGCCCACACGCAATCATACGCCCACACGCACTCATACGCCCACACGCACTCATACGCCCACACGCACTCATACGCCCACACGCACACTCCCACACGCACACTCCCACACGCACACTCCCACACGCACACTCCCACACACACGCTCCCACACGCACGCTCCCACACGCACACTCACACACTCACACTCACACACTCACACACTCACACACTCACACACTCACACACTCACACACTCACACACTCACACACTCACACTCACACACTCCCACACTTTCACTCACACTCTCTCACTCTCTCACACTCTCTCACACTCTCTCACTCACTCTCTCTCACTCACTCTCTCACACACACACACACACACACACACACACACACACACACACACACACACACACACACACACACACACACGCACTCAGGCGCACACACGCACTCACGCGCACACACGCACTCACGCGCACACACGCACTCACGCGCACACACGCACTCACACGCACACACGCACTCTCACGCACACACGCACTCTCACGCACACACGCACTCTCACGCACACACGCACACACACGCACACACGCACTCACTCGCACACACGCACTCACACGCACACACGCACTCACACTCACACTCGCTCTCTCACGCACTCACGCTCTCACACGCACACACTCTCTCACACGCACACACGCACTCTCACACTCACACGCACTCACACTCACACGCACACACCCACTCACACGCACACACGCACTCACACGCACACACGCACTCACACACACACACGCACTCACACGCACTCACACGCACACACGCACACACCACACGCACACACACACACACACACACAAACACTCACACACACACACACACACACACACGCGCACGTACTCATACTCACACACATCACTCACACACATCACTCATACACATGACTCACACACATGACTCACACACATCACTCACACACCCACTCACTCACTCACACACACTCATACGGACACACTCATACGCACACACACACGCACACACGCACTCACGCGCACACACGCACTCACACGCACACACGCACTCACACGCACACACGCACACACGCACTCACACGCACACACTCACTCACACGCACACACGCACTCACACGCACACACGCACTCACACGCACACACGCACTCACACGCACACACGCACTCACACGCACACACGCACTCACACGCACACACGCACTCACACGCACACACGCACTCACACGCACTCACACGCACACACGCACTCACACGCACACACGCACTCACACGCACTCACACGCACTCACACACTCACACGCATACACGCCCTCACACGCACTCACACGCACTCACACGCACTCACACGCACTCACACGCACTCACACGCACACACGCAGTCACACGCACACACTCACTCACACGCACACACGCACTAACACGCACACACGCACTCTCACACTCTCACGCACTCAAACGCACTCACACGCATTTATACGCCCACACGCAATCATACGCCCACACGCACTCATACGCCCACACGCACTCATACTCCCACACGCACTCATACGCCCACACGCACTCATACGCCCACACGCACACTCCCACACGCACACTCCCACACGCACATTCCCACACGCGCGCTCCCACACGCACGCTCCCACACGCACGCTCCCACACGCACACTCCCACACGCACACTCCCACTCGCACACTCACACTCACACACTCACACTCACACACTCACACACTCACACACTCACACACTCACACTCACACACTCTCACTAACACTCACACACTCTCACTAACACTCACACACTCTCTCATACTCTCTCACACACTCTCACACACTCTCTCACGCACTCTCTCTCTCTCTCTCACACACACACACACACACACACACACACACACACACACACACACACACACACACACACACACACACACACACACACACACTCACACACACACACACACACGCACTCAGGCGCACACACGCACTCACGCGCACACACGCACTCACGCGCACACACGCACTCACGCGCACACACGCACTCACACGCACACACGCACTCTCACGCACACACGCACTCTCTCGCACACACGCACTCACACTCACACGCTCACTCACACGCACACACGCACTCGCACGCACTCTCACGCACACGCGCACTTACACGCACACACGCACTCGCACGCCCACACGCACTCACACGCACACACGCACTCACACGCACTCTCACGCACTCACACGCACACACGCACTCACACGCACACACGCACACACGCACTCACACGCACACACGCACTCACACGCACACACGCACTCACACGCACACACACGCACTCACACGCACACACGCACACACACGCACACACGCACTCACACGCACACACGCACTCACACGCACTCACACGCACACACGCACACACGCACTCACACGCACATGCGCACTCACACGCACACACGCACTCACACGCACACGCACTCACACGCACACACGCACTCACACGCACACGCTCACTCACACGCACACACGCACTCACACGCACACACACGCACTCACACGCACACACGCACTCACACGCACACACGCACTCACACGCACACACGCACTCACACGCACACACGCACTCACACGCACACACGCACTCACACGCACACACGCACTCACACACGCACACACGCACTCACACGCACACACGCACTCACACGCACACACGCACTCACACGCACACACGCACTCACACACGCACTCACACGCACACACGCACTCACACGCACACACGCACTCACACGCACTCACACGCACACACGCACTCACACGCACACACGCACTCACACGCACACACGCACTCACACGCACACACGCACTCACACGCACACACGCACTCACACGCACACACGCACTCACACGCACACACGCACTCACACGCACACACGCACTCACACGCCCACACGCACTCACACGCCCACACGCACTCATACGCCCACTCGCACACTCCCACTCGCACACTCCCACTCGCACACTCCCACTCGCACACTCCCACTCGCACACTCCCACTCGCACACTCCCACTCGCACACTCCCACTCGCACACTCCCACTCGCACACTCCCACTCGCACACTCCCACTCGCACACTCCCACTCGCACACTCCCACTCGCACACTCGCACTCGCACACTCGCACACTCCCACTCGCACACTCCCACTCGCACACTCCCACTCGCACACTCCCACTCGCACACTCCCACTCGCACACTCACACTCTCACACTCACACTCGCACACTCACACTCGCACACTCACACTCACACACTCACACTCACACACACACGCACACGCACGCACTCACACTCACACACTCTCACTAACACTCACACACTCTCACTAACACTCACACACTCTCTCATACTCTCTCACACACACACACGCACTCACACGCGCACACGCACACTCCCACTCGCACACTCCCACTCGCACACTCCCACTCGCACACTCCCACTCGCACACTCCCACTCACACACTCCCACTCACACACTCTCACTAACACTCACACACTCTCTCATACTCTCTCACACACTCACACACACTCACACACTCTCTCACACTCTCTCACGCACTCTCTCTCACACACACACACACACACACACACACACACACACACACACACACACTCACACGCACACACGCACTCACACGCACACACGCACTCACACGCACACACGCACACACGCACACACGCACACACGCACACACGCACTCACACGCACACACGCACTCACACGCACACACGCACTCACACGCACACACGCACTCACACGCACACACGCACTAACACGCACACGCGCACTCACACCCACACGCGCACCCACACGCACACACGCACTCACACGCACACGCTCACTCACACGCACACACGTACTCACAAGTACACACGCACTCACACGCACACACGCACACACGCACACACGCACTCACACACGCACTCACACGCACACACGCACTCACACGCACAGACGCACTCACACGCACAGACGCACTCACACGCACACACGCACTCACACGCACACACGCACTCACACGCACACACGCACTCACACGCACACGCGCACTCATACGCACACGCGCACCCACACGCACACGCGCACTCACACGCACACACGCACTCACACGCACACACGCACACAAGCACTCACACGCACACACGCACACATGCACACACGCACTCACACGCACAAACGCACACACGCACTCACACGCACACACGCACTCACACGCACAGACGCACTCACACGCACACACGCACTCACAAGCACTCCTACGCACTCACACGCGCACACACGCACACACGCACACACGCACTCTCGCACTCTCGCACTCACACGCACACGCACACGCACTCACACTCACACACACACTCACGCACACACGCACTTTCACTCACACGCGCACTCACACGCGCACTCACACGCGCACTCACACGCGCACTCACACGCGCACTCACACGCGCACTCACACGCGCACTCACACGCGCACTCACACGCGCACTCACACGCGCACTCACACGCGCACTCACACGCGCACTCACACGCACACACGCACTCACACGCACACACGCACTCACACGCACACACGCACTCACACGCACACACACACACACACGCACACACTCACACACACTCACACACACACACACACACACACGCACTCACACACACACACACACACACACACACCCCCACACTCACACACTCTCACACTCTCACACACTCTCACACACTCACACACTCTCACACACTCTCTCACGCACTCTCTCTCTCACACACACACACACACACACACACACACACACACACACACACTCACACGCACACACGCACTCACACGCACTTACACGCACACACGCACACACGCACTCACACGCACAGACGCACAGACGCACTCACACGCACACACGTACTCACACGCACTCTTACGCACTCACACGCACTCACACGCACACACGCACTCTCTCACACACACACACACACACACACACACACACACACACACACACACACACACACACACACACACACACACACACACACACACACACACACACACGCCAGCACACACACACACACACACACACACACACACACACACACACACACACACACACACACACACACACACACACACACACACACACACACACACACACACACGTGTTTGACATGATACAGCAACAGGGCGTCTTGGGAGCAGTGAGGCTTCTGGATGTCATTTGGTATTCAGAGAAACTAGACATAAATAATGTTGCCAGATTGCACGTAATAGATTGCACAGAAACCTGGATGAGAAAAAGTTCGGAAGGAATATGATAATCTGGAATTCCGTTCAGACGGCAAAGATTTGGCTGAGAAGTGATCGGGTGTGAAAGTTGGACATTGAGGACAGGGGTGTTGGGAACATCGGTATTGTACCAATAGGAGACCTAATGGTACACGAGTTTAGAAGAATAAGGAATGTTGGAAAAGAAAACTAAAAGGAAGTCGGTAGAGATACAGAGAAGACGAGAAGTAGCAAGTAAATAAAGAAGAATTTATTTATTTCAGGGTAATTGAATCTATATCTACCTTGATGAAATACTTTCGTAATGGCAGAAGTTGAGAGAACTTTGTTCATATATGGTATCCGTCTTGATAAAGGCATAATATCAGCAATAGATTGCTGTGCCATTAGTTTAAAATTATAATAATAATAATTTACGGTTTATTGGGTATAGTATCATTTCTGCTGAAAATATACATCCTACAAGAAAATAACAATATAGTACTATGACAGTGAGTAGACGTTGTTACAAGTTTTCAAAAACTAGACAAATAAAACAGCAGGCTTAGTAATAGGTATGTAGTACAACAATGTAAATTCTAGTTGTTGATTAAGTGCACAAATGTCGGTATGGGGCTCTTCTTATACCGGTCGGTACGTGCTCTGATCGGTTTGATGGAATTATGGTGCCTCACCAGGCACCGTGGAAGAGGTACCTGATGAGGTAGTAGGTTCCGGTGCCGAGGATGTTTGACCAGGGTGACCGCAAACGACCTCAAACTCTGAAGATAGCGGTCAGCAAGGGTGGGTAGTCCCAGTGTGGTGAGAGCGTGCTGGTAGGTGGTGTAATCTTTGCCAAGGATTGTGCGACAGGCTCTTTTCTGCACTTTCTCCAGCTGACGCTGCTGCGTCAAAGTGAGAGAGGATATCCAAGAGGGGGATGCGTACATCAACTTGGGCAAAATGAAGGAAGTGTAGATGGTCTTGAGATCTTCAGCCTGTGCCCCTAATGAACTGTGTGTGTGTGTGTGTGTGTGTGTGTGTGTGTGTGTGTGTGTGTGTGTGTGTGTGTGTGTGTGTGTGTGTGTGTGTGTGTGTGTGTGTGTGTGTGTGTGTGTGTGTGTGTGTGTGTGTGTGTGTGTGTGTGTGTGTGTGTGTGTGTGTGTGTGTGTGTGTGTGTGTGTGTGTGTGTGTGTGTGTGCGCGCGCACGTGTTTTACTCTTTTGACGATAGAAAGTTTTGCTAATGCGTATGTAGTTTTAAGTATATGTACAGTACAGATCATAATTTAGGAAAACTAAATCAGTCGAATTCCATGCCATTTCGATAAATTAAGTGCAATAAAAGACCCAAGGGTTTTACAAAGGCAAAGGATTACAAGGCCGGAGCATGCCGACAGGAGACCTTTTGGTCCATATCTAGGTCGGATGCGAAAAAAAAATCATATTAATAATAAAATAATAAATAAAAACTATGATAACGTAAATAACAAACAAAATACATAAATAAATGCATAGGCATAGTCAAACAATAAACAAACAGGTAAATAGTAAATAATAATAAATTGACATATAACCAATAATAAATGAAAATCAGACAGACAAATGACAACAAAACAAAAACAAATAATATAAGATAAATTATAATCATTACAGCATCTTACTTAGGTATTTATCTAAATGATTCTTAAAGCTTCGAACTGAACTACATTGCACTACCTGTGCAGGAAGTTTATTCCATTCATTAACTACACGGTTGGCAAAGTTGTTTCTACCTACTTCCAAATTGAATCTATTTCCGGACAGTTCGAGACCATTGTTTCTTGTCTGATTCTCATTCAATGTAAAAATTTGGTCACTTTTGATGTCAATTCCCTTTAGAATTTTAAAGACCTGTATCAAGTCACCTCTGAGTCTACGCTTTAGCTTAGTTTTAACTCCATTGGACTTAAGTAAACGTAACCTTGGCTTTTATCCCTAAGAAAATGTATGCATGAAACGGTTAAAAAGAAATCCAACCAAAATTGAAATCAAACGAATCACTTCATTTGATGGCGTAAAAAATGCGTTAGAGATGAAGTAAGATGAAAGGCGGGTGAGCTTATTAGAAATATAAAACTGACCGAAATGAATGAAAAGGCCCAAAGAGAGGGAAAATAGATATATTCTGAATATGGAAAAGTCATTTAGGGTAGAAAGGGGGCCAATTACGCATTTTTGGGTGCGTAACTGTCTCCTAACGAATATCACTGAAAGAGTTTGGGTGTTGTGAAACCCACAGAAGATGACGGGATGCTATGGAGATGAACATCTTGGCAGAAGGAATTATGAAAAAAGTGACATCTGGTAAGGAGATTTGTAACGCCGTCACTATAAATCTATTTCCATCGGTTAAAGGAAAATCAGACCCACATTATGGTAACAACCCCGTCTGGACCCGTTGCCATAAATGAATCAAACTTTTTCTTGAAATGTAATGACGTACAATCTTCCTATTTTATACGGCATAATGTTAAATCTTATTCAGTTAATGGGTAGCCTCCATTTGTAACTAATGGATTTGTAAACCTTATACGAGGAGTCTTATTAGTTGTATGTATTAATTGTCTTTTCCCCCTTGTGTAAGGGTGTGGCCGAGTTGGACGAATACAGAAAAAGGATTCCTTTTACGAGACAGATAGGAGCATGCTGGCAATGTTCTTATCCCTTCGTCACATGAACATGAGAAGAGAGATGTAGCCTTGGGAATCACAACAGAGTGATTTAAGGTACAGTTTGCTTTATTTTATATCGATGATTTATTTATTCATTTATTCATTTATTCATTTATTTATTTATTTATTCATTTATTCATTTATTTATTTATTTATTTATTTATTTATTTATTTATTTATTTATTTATTTTGATATGTTTTTATTTGTTTATTATTTTCTAGTTATCTATTTACTTGTTTATCTATTTATCTATTTATTATTTTATTTATTTTTGTTTATTTTTTTAGATGAACTCTTGTTTTGCAGGCTGGAAATCGTCATCACACAGCTACATGCCACTCTTATGAATACAATATTGCAACAACTAGGCACGACAAAGTTAGTGAAACGTTACATACGACTGTGCTCACGAAATATGGCTTCATTTGAAGCATAGGAGATAATCTCCAGCCAGCCCTGTCCTATTCTAGGTCTTTGGCTGACCCATTTAAAGCCCTTCCCTGCCCAGCGTTAGGCTTTTCCCTGTCCAATTATGCCCTGGTCTTGTTTCAGTCCACGGCGTTGGCTAATCATCACCGCGCTTCGCGGCGCTTCTACACGTAATGAACTGACCTAGTTTGATTGTCTAATTCCAGTTCCTATGTTCAGAACTGTCTGCACGTTCCAGTTTGCCCCACTCTCGTGAGCGTGAAAATCTAGAACAATCCTCACCGCCTCCCAATGGCTGTCATCTCCCTCAGCTGTTTATGAACTTAAGACACAGATGATGTTTTCTGGTGTAGCTACTGTATACTTGTCCTGGCGATTTCTTCTGATTAGGCCGTATGGCGTATTACCTGCACAAGTTTTATACAGCAGACATTTTAGGAACGTCATTATCATCCCTATGGACCAGAGTCACGCAGCATTATTTTACATCTTCTCAGAAAAGGAATGTTGATCATTTTGGTTTCTATCTTTGTGTTTTTCCGTCCTCGTTAAATCTCTCTTTAGGGTCTATATGACTCCACTTAGTTGCAATATTGTTCCCAAGGAAAGAAGCGCTGGTTAATGCTATTTCTAATTAGGCAGTCTGTCATAATCATTTACTTACAGAAACTTTCAATTACTGTTTAAATTCTTTTGTAACAGAGGATCCCTGGTGTGAATAGTGTACCACTAGTTGAAATGTGATTTTGTAGATGTACCGAAATTACTGTGGATATGCGGCCTTGTTGCATTACTTCTGACCCAGGGCAGTGGGCGAGATACAGGGATGACCCGTCATCCAGGAGCACCCAAGAAAAGAGGGAGGGAAGGGTGGTGAATGGAAGTGGAATATGTGGGAATGAAATGGGTGGTAGTGGATTTATGCCTTTGACTTAATTACCTCCCTTGTAAGGGGGAAAAACCCTTAGTATATGTATGTATGTATGTATGTATGTATGTATATATGTATGTATGTATGCATGTATGTATATATGCATGCATGTATGTATATATGCATGCATGTATGCATGTATGTATGCATGCATGCATGTATGTATGTATGTATGTATGTATGTATGTATGTATGTATGTATGTATGTATGTATGCATGCATGTATGTATGTATGTGTGTATGTATGATTTCTGAAGCTTTAAAAAGGACTGTAAGTATGGCAAGGGCCCTGAAGCTTCAGGAGGAAAATATTTACTGAAGGAGGAGAGAGAGTGAGGGCTGAAGTCCGGCTCATTGGCTGTGACGAATCCCCTCACTGGTTCTGTTCTGAGAGGCGACAGGCGATTTCGTTCAGCGAAGAGCGTCAGACACCTCGAGTTCGCAGGTGGTTAAGACGCCTCCGTCTCTTCGTTATAATGTTGTTTTGATTGCCGTAAAGAAATCCTAATTAGCCAAAGACAGTCCCTCGTGATGTGGAGTTATCGAGTATTCTTTCACTTACAATTAACAGTGTCTCTATACTTGGGGACAGAAGTTAACGACGAACAAGTGGATGGGAATCATCGATTTCGGAAAATATATATATATACGAAAAGAAAATAAGCGGACTTCGGAAGTAAAATAATCGAGTTCGAGACTGAAGCAAAAAAGACTCTTCTGGAGTGAGTGCGACTGTTGTGGTACATCTCCAAGTCTTCGCTGGCGTGTGCAGAGTCTAATGGGCGTGTGTGCCACTTTCGACGGGGGAGTAGAACTTTCATTGGGCGTGTGTGTCACTTTCAACGGGAGAGAATTACTTTCACTGGGAGTGTGCCACTTTCAACGGGGGAGGAGAACTTTCAATTGGGCGTGTGTGCCACTTTCAACGGGGGAGAACTTTCAACTGGGCGTGTGTGCCACTCAACGGGGGAGCTGATTTTTCAATCGGGCGTGTGTGCCACTTTCAACGGGAGAAAAGAACTTGCACTGGGCATGTGCCACTTTCAACGGGGGAGAACTTTCAATTGGGTGTGTGTGCCACTTTCAACGGGAGAGAACATTCACTGGGCGTGTGCCACTTTCAACGGGAGAGAAGAGCTTTCAATTGGGCGTGTGTGCCACTTTCAACGGGAGAGGAGAACTTTGAATTGGGTGTGTGTGCCACTTTCAACGGGGGAGGAAAACTTTCAATTGGGCGTGTGTGCCACTTTCAACGGAAGAAAAGAACTTTCACTGGACGTGTGCCACTTTCAACGGGGGAGAACTTTCAATTGGGCGTGTGTGCCACTTTCAACGGGAGAGAAGAGCATTCACTGGGCGTGTGCCACTTTCAACGGGGGAGAACTTTCAATTGGACGTGTGTGCCACTTTCAACGGGGGAGAACTTTCATTGGGCGTGTGTGCCACTTTCAACGGGGGAGGAGAGCTTTCATTGGGCGTGTGTGCCACTTTCAACGGGAGAGAAAAACTTTCAATTGAGCGTGTGTGCCACTTTCAACGGGAGAGAAGAACTTTCACTGGGCGTGTACCACTTTCAACGGGGGAGGAGAGCTTTCAATTGGGCGTGTGTGCCACTTTCAACGGGAGAGAACAACTTTCACTGGGCGTGTATCACTTTCAACGGGGGAGGACTTTCAATTGGGCGTGTGTGCCACTTTCAACGGGGGAGGAGAACTTTCAACTGGGCGTGTGTGCCACTTTCAACGGGTGCGTTTAGGACTTCCAACGGGTGAGAATGGCACTTTCAACGGGCTACAGGTCCCTGTGGCACGCGAATGAAACGGGTGGGCGCGATTACTTTGATTAATTTCTTTCTTTCCACTTTCACGTTTGGTCTTCATCACTTCCGTCTCTAACACAAATGCTTTATCGATGTACTGAAAAGGAATTCGTACATCATACAAAGAATATCAATAAGATTAATGTGTAGTACATGAAATTCAAACGAAGCTCACAACATACATGACATACAATAGAAACAGATATCCATACTCAAACACATATGAATATCAATACAATACACTGTGTGTAAACAAGTATACATAGTTCTATACATACGTGAGTATTGAAGCATTAATAAAAACATAAACAAGTATATGCGCATACATATGCTTACGATGTTAACATGAGAACATAAGAACATAAGAATGAAGGAGACTGCAAGAGACCATAAGGCCTACACTAGGCAGCTCCGTATCCATCACCACCTGTCATCCCCATCCATAAAGTTGTCTAATCGTTTCTTAAAACAACTGGTAGTTTCAGCGCTTACTACATGGTTACTAAGTTTATTCCATTCGTCGACCACCCTATTAGTAAACCAATTCTTGCCTATTTCCTTTTTAAATCTAAATTCGTCCAGTTTATAACCATTACTGCGAGTCCTGCCCTGTTGTTTTAATATGATGACCTCGTTTGCATCACCCTTGTTAAAGCCTTTGATCCACTTGAACACCTCTATTAGATCACCCCGCACTCTGCGTCTTTCCAGAGAGTGTAAGTTAAGGTGCCTAAGCCTCTCTTCGTAAGGCAAATTTCCAAGTCCATGTATCATTTTGGTCATTCTTCTCTGTACTGATTCTAGTGAATTGATGTCCATTCTGTAGGACAGAGACCAAAACTGTGCCTCATAGTCAAGGATGGGTCTAACTATCGCTAGATAGAGTTTAATAATTACCTCTGCACTTCTATTCGTTACCATCCTAGCAATGAAACCTAATGCTCTGTTAGCTTTATTCCTGGCGCTAATGCACTATTTCCTGGTTTTAAGGTCCGAACTCACTAGAACTCCCAAGTCTCTCTCGCACTCAGTTTTCTCTAAAAGCGTGTTATCTAAGCTGTATCTATTTTGGGGGTTGTGTAGCCCTACGTTTAACACGCTACACTTAGAGATATTGAAGTTCATTTGCCATTACCGAAACAAGATAAAAATCAAACGTAATTTTTGTAACTAGAGGGTGGTGGATGGAAGGCTGGCTGATAGAGTATTAATGGACTATATGGTGGTGACCAGGAGTATGGTAGGAAGAGTTAAGGATGTACATGTTCTAAGGGGAGAGAGTGGGGGAATATCAGATTATTTCCTGGAAGGTAAATTGAGAGTAGAGAATAGGTGGAGAAAGAGGAAAAGGGAAGAAGGTAGAGAGGTACTTATAGTGAACTGTTTAAATGAGAAAGAAAAGGAGAAGAAGTATAAGAAGAAGCTGAGAGAGGAGTGGGAGGGAGTGAAGGATAGAGTAGAACTAGGAGTGGAGGAGGAATGGGGATAGTTCAAGGAGGGAGTCATAAGAAGTGTAAAGATGGTGTGTGGAAAAAGGAGGGTGGGAGGAAATAGAAGGAAGGGTAGCGAGTGGTGGGATGAGGAAGCAATGAAGGGTGTAGAAGAGAAGAAGCAGGTTTTCATAGGTTGGCACAAATTAAGACGAGGGAATCGTATGAGAGGTAAAAAGTAAAGAGAAGGGAAGTTAAGCATAAAATAAAGGAAGCAAAGAGGAGAGCTGATGTGAGATGGGGTAAAAGTATGACAGAAAATTTTGAAAGTAATAAAAAGATGTGGAGGAGGATAGGGAGGGAAAGGTAGTTGCAGTGGGAGGCTATAAGAAAATGAGAGTGATGAGTGAGAAAAATGGAGAAATAGGGAAAGATGAAGTGAAAGCAGCTGTTAAGATGATGAGAGCAGGTAAGGCACCTTGTCTGGATGCATGCCATGCAGAATGTCTGAAGAAAGGAGGTACAGTTATGGTGGACTGGCTGGTGAGGTTACTTAATGTGGGTAGAGTGCCGGAGGACTGGAGGAGTGCCTGTATAGTTCCACTTTACAAGGGAAAGGGGGACAATTGTGAATGGAGTAGTTTCAGAGGGATCAGCTTGTTGAGTGTAGTTGGGAAGGCTTATGGGAGGGTCTTGATTGAGAGGATTAGGAGAGGAACAGAGGGAGTAGTTGGTGAGGAACAGTGTGGTTTTAGGACAGGTAAGGGTTGTGTAGATCAGATCTTTGTGGTAAGATAGATATGTGAGAAGGCTATAGGAAAAGGTAAGGATGTTTTTTGGGCTTTTATGGATTTGGAAAAGGCTTACGACAGGGTAGAAAGGAAGGCACTGTGGGAGGTACTGCAGATATATGGGATAGGAGAAAAGCTGTTAAGAGCAGTCAAGAGTTTTTACGAGAGTAGTAGAGCTTATGCTAGGATTAGAAATGGAGAGAGTGAATGGTTTGAGGTAAAGGTGGGGCTTCATCAGGGATGTGTTATGTCGCCCTAGCTGTTCAATCTATACATGGATGGGGTGGTGCGAGAGGTGAATGCAAGAGTGGTGGGTCAGTGGTTGGAGATGGTTAAAAAAAATGGAGAAAAGTGGGAAATAAGCCAGTTGTTTGCTGACAACACTGCTCTTGTAGCAGGATCAGAGGGGGGATTAAGGAAGTTAGTGACAGAGTTTGAGAAGGTGTGTGAAAGAAGGAAGCTGAAAATAAATGTTGGCAAAAGTAAGGTGATGAGATGTACAAGGGGAGAGAGTGACAGCAGGCCGAAAGCGAGCATTAAGGGAGAGAGACTGGAGTAAGTGGTTAGTTTTAGATACTTGGGTACGAATATGGCAAGAAAGGGAGGAGTGGGGGTGGAGGTAGAATGTAGATTGAGAGAAGCAAGTAAATGCCTTGGTGGATTAAAAAGTGTAATGAGAAATAGATATTTGGGAATGGATGCTAAGAGGAGGTTATATGAAGGAGTGATTGTGCCTACAGCACTTTACGGGGCAGAAACATGGAACATGAGAGAGGAAGAGAGGAGTTTGAATGTGTTTGAGATGAAATGTCTGAGAAGTATGATAGGGGTTGCTAGGTTAGATAGAGTGAGAAATGAGGAGGTGAGGAGGAGAACAGGGATGGAAAGGCAGTTGGGAGATAGCGGGGTTGATGAAGGAGTATTAGGATGGTTTGGACACATGGAAAGAATGAGTGAAGAAAGATTAGTAAAATAGGTGTGGAAGGCAGAGGTGGAAGGAGTGAATATGAGGGGGCGTCCTAGAATGAGATGGATGGATGGGGTAAAAGGGGCATTACAAAAGAGAGGAATGTCTGTTGAGGAAGGACGAGAGAAGACAGAAGATAGGGGTGAATGGAGAAGGGTTGTGTAAGGATGATGCTGTGATGCATGAGGGGGAGTGAGTTGGGGATGGGGGGGGGTGAGGAAGTATGTATGAGAAATAATTTGACGCAGCCCGAAGGGATTTCTCCCCGTCTTCTTTTCTGCATGAGGGGACGGAGAGGGGGGGGGGTCACCGGATTAATGAAGCGATCTTGCTCTGGATATGCTGTGTCTTGCAACACTGCTTCTGACCCAGGGTAGTGGACAGGATGCAGGGATGACCCGTCATCCAGGAGGTGTCAAGATGAAAGGGAGAGAGGAGGGTGGAGGGGAGTGGAATATATAGGAAATGGAGTGGGCGGGAGGGGTTTCTATTTATGCATGCACCGAAATTATCTAATAATCCAAAACAAAGATGAACAAGACAGATTATAAGTCTCACTAGGACCAAAGGCTTATCTAAGACAAATAGAATTGTCTAACCCTAAAATATGAAAAAAATATGTATCTATTTACTTATCTATTCATTTATCTATGTATTTTTCATCAATTTATTATGTTTATTTGTCTTTTTATTCACAGTATCTATTTATTTGTTGGTTTGTTTTCGTATTTGTTCATTCATTTATTTCTTTACCTCATTATTCATTTGGATATTTATTTATCTATGTATTTACCTATTTACTCATTTATCAATTTTTTCATTTACCTATTTATTTGTTTATTCGTTTATCTATATGTTGATCTATTCGTTGCATTACTATTATCATTTTTTGTGGAAGGAGGCTGCACTCGGCTAAACAACCTGTCCGTAATTAGAATGAATAATTGCCATAAACACATTAACACTGTCGTCATAATTGATACAGCTCTATCTACCTGTCGTATACATATTATCAAAATTCGAATTGATCACGGAAAGATTTCGAAACGTTCTCGAACGGACTCGTTAACAAATCACGAGCTGATCCTTTCGCAAGAGTTTCTTCTGTGTTTACGTATTGATTTCGAACCGTTTCGAAGCTGGCTCACGGCTCACTTCACAGGATCCTCGAGCACCCAGCATCACCAGTCCATCCCAGCTGCTCCAACAGACCCGGCTAAATGAGATTTGACTCAGGTGCAGGCGTGCGTGCATAAACCTGTGTGAATTTGTATATGTGGAAGTTTATTTGAGCGTGTCTGTGTGTGCATGTGTGTGTGCGTGTGTGTGTGTGTGTGTGTGTGTGTGTGTGTGTGTGTGTGTGTGTGTGTGTGTGTGTGTGTGTGTGTGTGTTTGTTAATTCATTTGGGTCCTGATAAATGTGTGTGTAAATACATATGCAAGTGTGCTCGTATAAATCTGTGTTAATTTCGTTTACTCCGTTTTCATTTTGTATGTTGGACAGAGCAAATCAGTGGAAATCGTCACAGGAGAAGGATTCAATTCAGCTGCCAAATCTGAAATGCTTGTCTGTCACCAGATACATTTCAGTGATCAACTTGCCTATGCAGGTTGACACACTGAAGCCTGTGTCACACTAAACACATTTTCTATCACTTTTGCAAATCCGTTTGCATAGAAGGATTCAGTCGCAAAACAGTATTTTACATACAGTATTCTTATTCACCTAGTGGGTTATAATTTATATGACGATAAATCCTTAAGCTCTGACATAGTTGTGTCATAGTTCATATTCTATTTTAGTTTACTTAAAATCAGTTTTATCGTGTAACTAATCTAGTACTTTAAGCATATCTGATATCGTTGGTTTCTATTTCATTTTTATAATTCTAATGTACTTAATCTGGCGTGTCTCTAATATAGAGTAACTTATATTTTCTAGTATGACTTGTTAAGGAGAAAAGGTCTCAGATGTGGACGATGTTACAAAGAATAAACTGCAGTATAACTCAGATCCGCAAGGTGAAAATATGCTTGTAATCCATCCTACAGGTGACATTCAGATTACGGTAATTAATTATTTAATTGATTTAACTTAATCCTCATTTGGTTTCCAACATTAATAGATAAAGATTCATTAAAGATTATTTCCGATTTATTTTCAATTTATATTTCAATTAAATTCGTTCAGTCAATATTCATTTCTTATTTTCCTTTATATTTCTTTTCCACTGCATAAGTTCATCTGAATATAATCTCTTTCAAGAATATAAGAATTCTTCTCAGTTTGAACTAGTTCGGTTGTTTTTAATTAATTAACATTATTTGGCCTAGTATTTATCTTCAGCATTCATAAACTATATCATATCTCTATATCATATTTCTATATATGTTCCTCTGGTGCCTTTATATCTTTTGTATATCTGAAGTATCTTTTAAGTCAGCTGGGAGCTTTTTAGATATTTTTGGGGCACGATCTACAAACCGTGAACGGAATATTGCCACTGGGAAAATTGCCACTGGGAACATTGCCAATGTGGGAACATTGCCAAAGTGGGAACATTGCCACTGGGAACATTGCCAATGTGGGAATATTTCCACTAGGAACATTGCCAATGTGGGAACATTGCCAATGTGGGAACATTGCCAATGTGGGGAAATTGCCACTGGGAACATTGCCAATGTAAAATTGCCCATTAAAAAAATATATATATATATTTAAAAAGACAGTAAACAGACGTTTAACTTTTACCAAAAAGAGAATTAGTTAGTTTACTAGTTAACTGCCATTTACAACATTTTTAGCTAGTTTACAGCAATTTTTCGTTGGTGTTTTGTTTACATAACTTTGTTGAAAATTTTTTGCTTCGAATTGCTTACGGTTTTAAAATAAATTTGTTCATTCTAAGATAAGACCCATAATGACAAATGTGAACGTGGAAGTGATGTGCTCGTGGATGAGCTGCAATACATATATAATAAGCATACCGAAAATATGAATGACAGTTATTTATTGGGAATATTCCCAAAGAAAGCAAAAGAAATGCAAAGCAAGATTGCACAGAAAGGCATTATTAGAAAATGTTGAGATTTGGAAATATGTTAATGAGCACAACCACTCTGCGGCAAAGGATGTAGTCGAAGTTACTCAAGCAACTTTAAAGGCTACAACATCTCATCAATCAAGCCACGTATTGGAATCACAAGCCGCTGCTACGAGTACACGCACTAACGGTTCGTCGAACGCGGTTCGACAGACACGTATTTAAAGTGATGTGTGAACGGGGTATTTGGGGTTTAACCAACATGTTCGACAACCAAATACCCCGTTCACACATCACTTTAAACACGTGTCTGTCGAACCGCGTTCGACGAACCGTTAGATGAAGCTACACTTTCGCAGTTACCTTCTGCATGTACCATAATCAGAAATGCTCGAAAATGGAGAAAAAATAATGCTAATTTTCCAGCTGTTTCGATGTCACTTATAGGATACGCCATACCACAAGAATTTACTGTTTTCGACTCTAGAGAAAGGTTTCTGCTATAGGATTCAGGAGTGAATGATGAAAATCGTATGCTTATGTTTATAACTGCAACGGGTATAGAAGATCTAAAAAGTCTCAAAAACTGGGCCATTGATGGCAAGTTTAATTAAAGTGACTCCGGAAATATGTTATCAGCTACTTACCATTTATGTTCAAAAAATAATCTTAGCATTCCTCGAGCATTTGTTCTCTTGCCTAACAAAACCGAATCAACATACAGAGTATGCTATGAAAAAATTAAAGAGTTATTGGATAACAAACAGCCGACATTAATGCACGCATAAGGAATAGTGTTGATAATTATATAAATGCCCATGATCAATTAGAATATTTGAAGTCTATTGCATACAACATGCAAATATCTTAAATTTCTAAATATGTAAGTGCTATTTGAATAATAATCTATTAAATTTTAAATTGATTCATTTTTTTATCATAATATCACTTATCAGATATATCTTTATATAAACTCGATTTCTAGATATCATCATGCTTTTTAAACAAATCATTGTCTTTTTGAATAAAAGTTTGATTTTTTTTAAACAATTCTTATCCTTAATTTCAACTATAAGGCTAGAAACATGTGTTGAAAAGAATGGGCAATGTTCACAGTGGCAATTATCCCACATGAGTAAAGTTCCCAGTGGCAATACTCCCACATTGGCAATATTCCCAGTGGCAATTTTCCTAGTGGCAATTTTCCTAGCGCCCTTCAAACATTCTATCTCCTGTCATTCTACTGAAACTTGATTCAAATAAAAGGTGTTTCTCTTGTGAATGTCTAACTCGATGCTGGTTGACAGTGCAAATTGCTTTAGTCTATCTATCACATACTTGGGTTAATTGGCTCTTACTATTTCATAAGAGAGAAAGCATCTATACGACTCGATTCTTATGGGCAACTAGTACAGGAATATTGACCCAGAAGTTATTGTCAATTTTCCTTTTCTTTTTCACAAGTTTATTGGCTTTACTTTACATAACGCGTAGTCCATTTAATGTATCATTTAAGTCTATGATTAATAGTTACAGTAGTCATATTTTAAGATTGTGATCATTGTGACTTGCTTTTGATATTCTATAAAAAATGCAACATTTCCTAGGCAATGACAACACAGTTTAATTGTATTCAATATATATCTCTTTGGAGTGAAATAATGATCACATATTGCTAATTACTTTCTCATTTTTATTACTATATTCACTTTATTTGCTTTTTTTCTCAAACTGGATAAGTTTCTTTAGAATTTCTTGTTCTAAAAAACACATATTCTGTTCTTCTTTATTTGACTATTTTCTTAATCACTATTCTATTATTGTTGCTAACTGTGAAATAAAACAATGTATCCTTCGTACATAGATTAAAATGAATGTAGCGTTTCTCTATTGATCTGTTGTTTCTAGTATTTATGATAGTTTTTCTTGTATACGTTACAAGTTGACCGTGTTTACTCGCCTGTGGCTTCTCATTGTTGATCTTTTTTATAATTACTGGTCTGAGATAATTTTCTATCCATTATAATACACATCCACCAATGCAGATTTATTTCTGATTTTTTACTTAAATACCGTGACATTTGATATCAAATACTGTAGTGAGGTCAAGAGTGATTAGTGTTGCACACTTTCAATTGTCTATTATTCCCATTGAATTAATCATAACTGAGCATCGAGTTTTTACCTTGAGTGATTTTTATTATACATGCTAATCAATTTCTTGGAAGAGTATCATCCTCTTTTCGGTATTGAAGTACCTATTCATTCATTTTTGTTTATATGGCAATTCGATATTTTATTCTGGAGACAATGGCGTGGCTCTTAACATATACATTTCTTGGTTCACGATGACTTTGGTAAAGATGGTAAAGGAAGAGAAATAAACATATCTATATTTCATTTAAATAAGCTTTTTTCCTCAGTATTACAAAAGCTTATGTCTTTTTGCAACTCTGTATAAAACGTATACTTCGTTAAACATCTAAGATGCGAATAGCATCATCGTAACAAAGGGTTCAATCATGTTGTAAGTCGTAAGATAAAGGGTTCAATCATGAGTTTAGTCATGTTGTAAGTCATAACATCAAGGGTTCAATCATGTTGTAAGTCGTAGCATAAAGGGTTTAATCATCAACCAAAATAAATACGACTTTTGTAAAGATATTAACAACTGAAATAGTTAGTATTAGTATTCTATTGAACATAACTAGTGCTTTTATCCCAGGGAACAATATCACCCCGATGGGTGGTGATATTAAACATGGGAATGAAAATGAGGTATAGTCAAAGTTAAAAAGGATAAATATATTTCAGATAAATGATGCGTGCTTCTGGTTCCTAGAGACGTTTCCAAAATCATTAAAAATTAAGACAACTACTCAAACATCTATACTTTAAGGAAGTGTAAAGTTAGTCTTAAAAAAGACAAAATAATTATTTTTATAAACTTATAAAATTACTTAAATATTTTTATATTTTAGGGTACTGTAAACTACATTAAAGCCTTAAAGACTTGAAATTGCTTAAACAGAGACGCAATGGTTTCCCTATGCACTTGGAAAAAAGTTATTACTTCTCGTATAGTAAATAAAACAAACCGAGACAATGCCACTGGGAAATATCGGAGAGCACCCATCTCTGCTGAGGATAACGACCAAATCTGTTCTCTTGAAGTTAAGTACGAAAAAAAAAAGTTTTTATTTCAAGCAAAAATATATACAAAAATATGTAATATAAGTGAAAGCATAATTATATACGCAACAAAATAACAGACTAAACCGAAATGTTAATACTAAAAGTACGAAAAAAAATAAAAAAATATAAAAAAGTACAGTGAAGTGATACACATTTTACTGATCGATTGAAAGATACATTTTTATTTCAAGTACAAATATATACAAAAATAAGTAATATAAGTGAAAGCATAATTATATACGCAACAAAATTACAGACTAAACCGAAATGTTAATACTAAAAAAAGAAGTACTATGCAACGTCATTTAAAGAAAAAATACAAGAACAAAAAGGTTGAAAAAATGCCAAAGTAACAAATCTTAGATCAAGACTCAACTTTATAACATATGAATAATATCAAGAACATCCATATATTATTACTAAATAGTCCTCATATAAAGAATGAACTAAATCAACGTTCCAATTTTGTTGACAAGTTGACTTGAAGATTGTGAAGTTGTTCTTGTTGTTGTTGTCATTCCCTAGACTGTCTGTCCGAGCAGTCCCGTCTCCCCAAGGAATGCCATAGCCGAAACTGGGTTTTCCCACAAATCCTTTATAGAACGTATGTTGTGTTGTTTGCGTGCATGATTGTGTATAATGCAGTCTTCCATTATGTGTTGTATGGTATGGGGTGAAGTGTTACATCCTGGGCAGCTGTTCACAATGCGGTCATCCAGCCTCTTCTGGTAGCTTAGAAGTGCTGGGTGGTGACCGCACCGCAGTCTGGCCAAGTGGACTCTTTCCTTTCGTGGGAGAGAGGATTCAGAAGGGTGGATATCAGGGGGTCTGGCATGCAGCAGTGTGTTGTCTTTCAGTGTGTTAATGGAGCGGTGAGTGATATGATTATGAATATGTTTCTGGAGGCTGATATTTGGTGGTTGTGGAGGAAGAGAAGAGAGTATCTGTGCGTGATAAAGGTCTTTGGGTGTTGTTTTAATGTTTCTTGGTGTGTGTGGGTGTTCTGCTATGTAGTGTAGCGGGTGTAATGTGTTTGTGGTGGCTGCGGCAAGTGTTTGTGTGCCTCTCATGTCGAGGTGGTCCTTGACTTTGAGGACTTTTGTTTCATGGTGTAAATGGTCTGTAGGTGTTGTATTTGTGCAGCCTGTAATTGTTTTTAGGGCTTTGTTTTGTATGATTTGAAGGGTGTTGTGGTGTGTCTCACTGAGATTAGGAGCCCATGCAGGACTCGCATAATTCAACACTGAGCGTATGCATTGTTTGTATATTGTTATATTAGTTTCTTTGTTTTGTCCAAATGTTGTTCCATTGATTGACTTAAGTGCGTTAAGTCTGGGTGTGCATTTGTTTTTTATGTTTGTGATGTGTTGTTTGAAAGACATGGATGTATCGTATGTTACACCAAGAATTTTCGGTGTGTTTGTGTGTGGTATTAGAGTGTTGTTGATGTAGAGATGAGGTATGTATTTGTGTTCTTTTGTCCAGTTGGTGAGAAGTGTTGCTGTAGATTTGGTTGGAGCTATTTTGAGTCTGTTTGTGATGAACCATGTGTTGAGTGTGTCAAGGTATGGCTGGATTATTTCTGCAGCTTTGTCTGTGTTACGATGTGTGCATGTGATTGTTATGTCGTCTGCGTAGGAAGAGATTTGTATTTCTGAGGTGTCTGGCGTGGGTAAGTCATGCATGTATAGATTAAATAGTGTGGGGGATAGAACTGAGCCCTGTGGTACTCCGTTCTTAATGTTTCTGATGTGCGATGATTGGCCATTATATGACACGTAAGCATTCCTACCTGCCAGATAATTGGCCAGCCATCTTTTGGTGTTATTGTGCATGTCTGTGTTATATATTGTATTTGTTAGGTTGTGGCGGGGGATAGCATCAAAAGCTTTACTAATGTCTAATGTTATAAGAAGTGTTCTTTGGTGGGGCCTATCTGAATTGATGCCATCTAAAATTCTTTGTGTGAGTTTTGTCAGAAGAGTGTTTGTGGAGTGTAGTGGCCTAAAACCGGGTTGTGAGTCAGCAAGGGGAATATGTGGTGTGACAAGTTTAAGTATTAGGCGTTCAATGACTTTAGAGGGGGTGCAGAGAAGTGTGATTGGACGGTGCGATGTTGGGATTGTTGGGTCTTTGTTCGGTTTTGGAATGGTGATTATTTTACCATGCTTCCAGATGTCGGGTATAGTGTTGTGTGAATAGCTGTAGTTTGCAATGTTTGTGAGTGCGTGTATACCTTGTGGTCCAATGTGTTTTAGGTGGATGTTGCTTATGTTA
>NC_134786.1:68580721-68605721 GCF_046742065.1 Oratosquilla oratoria
TATTGTAAAAATGAATGTAAAATGATAATACAAATGAATATAGAATATGAAATTAATATAGAAATTAGTATTAAAATTTGTATAAAATACAAAAATTGATGAAAATAAGAAAATAAAAATTACAAGAAATTTTGAAATAGAATTAAAAATAAAAATGAAAATAAAATATCTATATATATATGAATATAAAAATGATGAGCAAAATAAAAAAAATCAATATAAAAAGATATATGAATATAATAATCAATATAAAATGAATATAAATAAATATAAACAAGTATAAATATAAATAAATAAAAATATATATAAAATCAATATAAAAAGGAAAAATAAAAACCAATATAAAAATCAATATAAAATTGAATAAAAAAAATTAAAATAAAGTTGAATATAAATTTGAATGTAAAATTGAATATAAATTTGAATGTAAAATTGAATATAGAATTTCAAACAAATTTGAAAATAAAACTGAATATATAAATTGATATATAAAAGAATATATAAAATATATAAATAAATAGAAATGAAAATAATAAGAAAAAATAAAAACAAAAATAGAAATACGCAGTGCGGGGTGATCTAACAGTGGTGGATCAAAGGCTTTAACAAGGGTGACGCAAATAAGGTCATCATATTAAGACAGCAGGGCAGGACTCGAGATAATGGGTATAAACTTGAGAAATTTAGATTTAAGAAAAAATAGGCAAGAATTCGTAAAGTAGTTTTTAGTTGTGCACACCTATGCGATATAGCATTAAAAATATATATATTATTTTTGTAAATTATAATACTGTACGGACTCCATGTTAGTCCAGTAACTATCAGACGACGGCTTTCGCGTTGTGTACCGGTTGTTCTCGAACTCCAGGTGACGTTAATAAGCGCTGTTACAAAGACAATAGGGCTTCCTTGGATTTTACTAGAGAACATGGGGTTCTACCGTCGTCTGTTAATTGCCCGAGGTACAATAATAATCAGGCCGTCAGCATTCGTGACGACGACCCAGATCTTTAGAATTTGAGGTACCGAATTACTAAACATTGGTTAGGTTACGTAAGTTAGTTAGGTTAGAATAGACTAATTTATCATTTCTTCGACCTCGGCATCTATCAAAACAAAAATGGCGTATCATTCAATCACGGCGACTTTGTTCGTTAGAAAATAGGTTTTAGCAACTTTTTTGTTATTAATTTCTGCCACGAAAATTGCATATTACGGTAATCTATTATAATTTACAAAATTAATAATTAATTTTATATTGCTATATCGCGTAGGTGTGCACAACTAAAATTTTACAGAATTAGTTTACTGACAAGGTGGTCAACGAATGGAACAGACTTAGAAACCACCCAGTGAGCGCCGAGACCATCAGTTGTTTTAAGAAACGGTTAGACAATTTTATGGATGGGGGCCACAGGTGGTAATGGACATGGAACTGCCCAGTGTAGGCCTCTTGCAGTCCCTTTTATTCTTATGTTCTTCTATTGAATACAAATATAAATTTTACAATATTCTAAAAATGTTCTTTTCGCTAATCTTGACATCATCCATTCTTTTAACATCTTTATAGACAATTGCGGTGCAGTTTGTGAGCAAAAATAACGGTACAAATGACTCATGATCCAGTTACATTTTTGAATTCCTACCGTTATGACGTCATCAACATCACTACCAGACGCCAACGGATTTCGGTTAACGTTATTATTCGTTTAAAATCATAAAGCATGCACTACATACTTACCTGATGTCTGCGATGATAATCCATTTTGTTAAAAAAAAAACACTTATCACTTAATTTGGCTTAGGATACATCACTTTCCATACACTTTTCACGACACACTATTCACAGACGATCACAAACACCGAACTGTCTGTTGCCTCAAATATATACACCACGGCAAAGTACTTGAAATCAATCCGCTCTGAAAACTAGTACCAACGATTACCAAAGTAAATTTAATTATGTACAAATTACTGACATTGATAAATTATCTTTATGTTAGAAAATCAAACTAATTACAAGATATGGGTCGAATTTCAGAGAACTTTGTGAATTTAGATATATATTGAAAAATTTGTATCTCTCCGCCGTCATTCATAACCTCGACATTTCTTGTAAATATTTATGTTACATTATTAATTTCACGAATGTTTCTCTATTTAAATCAGTAGTAGAAATTGATAATATTACTATAAACTGTCTTTTGCTACAAATAAAAAAAAAAAAAAACACGTCAAAGTACTTGAAATCAATGCGCCCTGAAAATTAGTGCCAAGGATTATCACAATCTATTCAATCCTATACAAACATCTAACATTGATATAATATAATCATGTTAAAATTAGAAAATTATTACAAGATATGAGTAGAATTTGAGAGAACCTTACAAACCAGTAATTATTGCAATATTATATCCTTCCGCCAGCTTTCATATCTTCGACATTTTTTGAATATTCATGTTATATTATCAATTTCAGGAATGTTTCTTCATTCAAATTGACAATAACATTATGAATGTTATCATATTGCAATTGAAAATATAGAAATAATTTGAATATGATTACAAGGATTCCATGGCAAAAGCCCACTAGACAAAAGCCCACTAGACAAAAGCCCACTAGACAAAAGCCCACTAGACAAAAGCCCACTAGACAAAAGCCCACTAGACAAAACCCCAGCGAAAAAAAAACCACCCTCTTATTCATATTAACTCGAGAGGACTCGTAGTAATGGATTCAAATTGGACAAATTTAGATTTAAGAAAGAAGTAGTCAGAAATTTGTTGTGGGCAACAAATGATACAGACGTAGTGAGCGCTGAAACTATCGATTGATTTAAGAAAATGTTTCACAGTTATATGAATGGGGATTGCAGGTGGTAATGGACATGGAACTGCGTAGTGTATACTTAATGGTCTCTTATAGTCTCCTTTATACTTATGTTCATGACGGTACCCTGTAACTGGTTACAGGACAAAAACCCAAAGGACAAAACCCCACCCTCTTATCACGGAAGTAGACAAAATCTACGTGTCAGACCGTTAGCCTGTTATCATATAATATCAACACAACATATTTTTTCGATAGCAAAATAAATAAAATTACATGACTGAATTAGAACACAAATGATTGTTGTCCCATAAAAACATAACGTCATTGAGAGAACCTTACAATCCAGTAAATATTCAGAGTCTGTGTGGATAATTTCTGTGTCCCTGATGTATGTATGTGTGTATGTACGTATGTATGTATGTGTGTATGTACGTATGTATGTATGTGTGTATGTACGTATGTATGTATGTGTGTATGTACGTATGTATGTATGTGTGTATGTACGTATGTATGTATGTGTGTATGTACGTATGTATGTATGTATGTATGTATGTATGTATGTATGTATGTATGTATGTATGTATGTATGTATGTATGTATGTATGTATGTATGTATGTATGTATGTATGTATGTATGTATGTATGTATGTATGTATGTATGTATGTATGTATGTATGTATGTATGTATGTACGTATGTATGCATGTGTGTATGTATGTATGTATGTGTGTGTGTGTGTGTGTGTGTGTGTGTGTGTGTGTATGTATGTATGTATGTATGTATGTATGTATGTATGTATGTATGTATGTATGTATGTATGTATGTATGTATGTATGTATGAATATTGTCATTATATATATGGGCACACGGTGTCATTTGCCCACCGGAAGTTACAAGACGACAAGACGTGCCATTACCTTCGGTCCCGGCAAGAGGGTACATTTGCTCACCGGAAGTGACAAGACTCGGGTCCTCCTTCCTGGCGCCGCCCACCCGCATATATTCCCACCAATCATAGCACCATTTAATAATTTCATTATTTTTTCTATATATAGGAATGAGGTTTTATGAACTTATGGGATAAGATGGTGGGATTTTATTCACTGAGAGTTTGTCTACTGGTCTTTTGTCAAGGAATCCTTGTAATCACATTTAGAATGTATTACTATATTTACAATGACATTATGATGATAGTCAATTTTTCATTACTAGTTACACATTTAAGAAACATTCATGATATTGATGATATAACATGAATATTAAAAAAAAGTATCGAAAGTATGCATGCTGGCGGAAGCATACACTATTGTAATATTTACTGGATTGCCTTCACTAGGCATTTCCATGTCCAATTCCACCTGCCATCCCCATCCATAAAGCTGGCTAATCTTTTCTACAGGTAGGTTTTGTCTACTGGGGTTTTTGTCCAGTGGGCTTTTGTCATGGAATTCTTGTAGCCATATTTAAAATTTATTTTTATATTTTTAATTACATTATGATAATAGTAATATTTTGGTTACTAATTTGAATAAAGAAATATTTCTGAAATTTATAATGTAACATGAATATGCATAAAATGTCGAATGTATGAATGCTGGCGGAAGGATATCTTGTAGTGATTTTTTTTATCTTAATATGATTACATTATATCAATGTTAGATATTTGTATAGGATCAAATAGATTACGATAATCGTTGGTACTAGCTTTCAGCGCGCATTAATTTCAAGTACTTTGATTTTATTTATAAATATTTAGCAAAAGACAGTGTACAGTAATATTAGTCCAATTTTTACTATTGATTTAAATAGAGAAACATTCATTAAATTAATAATGTAACAAATATTCATAAGGAATGTCGACGGTATGAATGACGGCGGAGTGATACAAAAAATTCAATATTTATTTAAATTCGCAAATTTCTCTAAGATTCGACCCATATCTTGTAATCAGTTTAATTTTTTTTAACACAAAGATGATATAGCAATGTCAGTAATTTAAACAGAATTGAATTTATGATGGTAATCGTTGGTACTACTTTTCAGAGCGAATTGATTTCAAGTACTTTGACGTGGTATTTAGGGTAACAGACAGTTCAGTGTTTGTGTTACTCGAATGTGGTTAATGTATTGTGAAAAAGTCTATGGAGAGTGATACTTAGTGAAAAAGTGTTTTTTTTTTTCTTAGAACAAAATGGATTATCATCGCAAATATCAGGTAAGTATGTAGTGCATGCTTTATGATTTTAAACGAATAATAATGCTAACCGAAATCCGTTGGCGTCTGGTAGTGATGTTGATGACGTCATGTCGATAGGAATTCAAAAAGGTATCTGGGTCATGAGTCGATTGAACCGTTATTTTTGCCCACAATCTACACCATAAATATTCATAAAGATATTATAAGAAATAATCATGTCAAGATTAGCGAACATAACATTTTTAGAATATCATAAAATTTGTCTTTGTATTAGACATCTTATAACTTCTTGTAATTGAAGCTAACTAGCCCAACCTGACCTTAATTGTTCAAAAAGATTAGCGAATTTTTTTTTTTTTTAGAATATTATTATAAAATTTATCTTTGTATTAGATATAAGAGCATAAGAATGAAGGAGACTGCAAGAGAACGTGAGGCCTACACTGGGCAATTCCATGTCCATTACCTACTGTCGTCCCAGTCCATGAAGTTGTCTAACCGTTTCTTAAAACAGCGCTCTGCGTGGTTTCTAAGTCTGTTCCATTGGTTGACCACCCTATTAATAAACCAGTTCTTCCCTATTTCTTTGATCCACTTAAACACCTTATTTTTATTTTTACTATGTTTATTTTTGTATCTATTTCTATTTTATTTCTTCATATGTACGCTCGAATGTACGCTCAAATGTACGCTCGAATGTTCGCTCGAATGTTCGCTCAAATGTACGCTCAAATGTACGCTCATATTTACGCTCATATCTACGCTCATCTGTACGCTCATATGTACGCTCATATGTACGCTCAAATGTACGCTCATATGTACGCTCAAATATACGCTCATTTGTACGCTCAAATATACGCTCAAATGTACGCTCATAAGTACGCTCAAATGTACGCTCAAATGTACGCTCATATGTACGCTCAAATTTACGCTCCATTTTACGCTCAAATTTACTCTCCATTTTACGCTCCATTTTACGCTCAAATTTACGCTCCATTTTATGCTCCATTTTACGCTCAAACCTACGCTCCATTTTACGCTCAAACTTACGCTCCATTTTATGCTCAAACTTACGCTCCATTTTACGCTCAAATTTACGCTCAAGCTTACGCTCCATTTTACGCTCAAACTTACGCTTCATTTTACGCTCCATTTTACGCTCAAACTTACGCTCAAACTTACGCTCAAACTTACGCTCAAACTTACGCTCAAACTTACGCTCAAACTTATGCTCAAACTTACGCTCCATTTTACGCTCAAACTTACGCTCCATTTTACGCTCAAACTTACGCTCAAACCTACGCTCCATTTTACGCTCAAACTTACGCTCCATTTTACGCTCAAATCTACGCTCCATTTTACGCTCAAACTTACACTCCATTTTACGCTCAAACTTACGCTCCATTTTACGCTCAAACTTACGCTCCATTTTACGCTCAAAATTACGCTCCATTTTACGCTCAAACTTACGCTCAAACTTACGCTCCATTTTACGCTCAAACTTACGCTCAAACTTACGCTCCATTTTACGCTCAAGCTTACGCTCCATTTACTCTCAAACTTACGCTTCATTTTACTTAAACTTACGCACCATTTTACGCTCAAACTTACGCCCAAACGTACGCTCAAATATACGCTCGAATGTACGCTCAAATGTATGCTCATATTTACGCTCATATTTACGCTCATCTGTACGCTCATATGTACGCTCATATGTACGCTCAAATGTACGCTCATGTACGCTCAATTGTACGCTCAAATGTACGCTCAAATGTACGCTCATATGTACGCTCAAATGTATGCTCATATGTACGCTCAAATGTACGCTCAAATTTACGCTCCATTTTACGCTCAAATTTACGCTCCATTTTACGCTCAAACTTACGCTCCAATTTAAGCTCAAACTTACGCTCAAACTTATGCTCAAACTTACGTTCCATTTTACGCTCAAACTTACGCTCAAACTTACGCTCCATTTTACGCTCAAACTTACTCTCCATTTTACGCTCAAACTTACGCTCAATTTTACGCTCAAACTTACGCTCCCTTTTACGCTCAAACCTACGCTCCATTCTACGCTCAAACTTACGCTCCGTTTTATGCTTAAACTTACGCTCCATTTTACTCTCAAGCTTACGCTCAAACTTACGCTCCATTTTACGATCAAACTTACGCTCAAACTTACGCTCCATTTTACGATCAAACTTACGCTCAAACTTACGCTTCATTTTACGCTCAAATTTACGCTCCATTTTACGCTCAAATTTACGCTCAAACACGCTCCATTTTACGCTCAAATTTACGCTCCATTTTACGCTCCATTTTACGCTCAAACCTACGCTCCATTTTACGCTCAAACTTACGCTCCATTTTACGCTCAAATCTACGCTCCATTTTACGCTTAAACTTACGCTCCAGTTTATGCTCAAACTTACGCTCCATTTTACGCTCAAACTTACGCTCCAATTTACGCTCAAACTTACGCTCCATTTTACGTTCAAAATTACGCTCCATTTTACGCTCAAACTTACGCTCCATTTTACGTTCAAAATTACGCTCCATTTTACGCTCAAACTTACGCTCAAGCTTACGCTCAAACTTACGCTCAAACTTACGCTCAAGCTTATGCTCAAACTTACGCTCCATTTTACGTTCAAAATTATGCTCCATTTACTCAAATTTACGCTCCATTTTACGCTCAAACTTACGCACCATTTTACGCTCAAACTTACGCCCAAACGTACGCTCAAACGTACGCTCAAACTTACGCTTAAACTTACGCTCAAACATACGCCCAAACTTACACCCAAACTTGCGCCCAAACTTACGCCCAAACTTACGCCCAAACTTGCGCTCAAACGTACGCTCAAACGTACGCTCAAATTCACGTTCAAATTCACGCTCAAATATTCCTATTTTGTATTCTATTTTATATTGGTTTTTATAATTCTATTTTCATTTCTATTTCTATTTTAATTCATTTTTATTTTCATCCATATCTATTTCTATTCATTCTATTCTAAATTTTATAGATTATTATATTGATTTTGTTATTCATTTTTATATTAATTTTTATAGATTCTTATATTGATTTTGTTATTCATTTTTATATTTATTTTTATGATTTGAGCGTAAATTTACGCTCAAATTTACGCTCAAACGTGCGCTCAAACGTACGCTCAAATGTACGCTCAAATGTACGCTCAAGTGTATGCTCAAATGTACGCTCAAATTTACGCTCAAATTCACGCTCATATATTCATATATATTTTATATTCAATTTTATATTCCATTTTATATTGGTTTTTATAATTCTATTTTCATTTCTATTTCTAATTTAATTAAATTTTATTTTCAGCCATATTTATTTTTCTTCATATTTATATTAAGTTTTATAGATTATTATATTGGTTTTATTAATTTTCATATTTATCTTTATGATTTGAGCGTAAATGTACGCTCAAATGTACGCTCAAATTTACGCCAAAATTCACGCTCAAATATTACTATTTTATATTCTATTTTATATTCTATTTTAAATTCTATTTTATATTGGTTTTTATAATTCTATTTTCATTTCTATTTCTATTTTAATTTATTTCTATTTTTATCCATATTTGTTTTTATTCATTTTTATATTAAATTTTATAGATTTTTATATTAAATTTTATAGATTATTATATTGATTTTGTTATTCATCTTGTATTAAATTGTATAGATTACTATATTGATTTGTTATTAATTTCTATATTTATTTTTATGATTTGAGCGTAAATTTACGCTCAAATTTGTGCTCAAATTTGCTCTCAAATGTGCTCACAAATGTGCGCTCAAATGTGCGCTCATAAGTGCGCTCAAATGTACGCTCAAATTTACGCTCAAATTCACGCTTAAATATTCTTATTTTACATTTTATTTTATATTCATTTTATATTCTATTTTCAATTGGTTTTTACAGTTCTATTTTCATTTCTATTCTTATTTCAATTAATTTTTATTTTCATCCATATTTATTTTCATTCATTTTTATATTAAATTTTATATATTATATCGATTTTGTTATTCATTTTTATATTTATTTTTATGATTTGAGCGTAAATTTACGCTGAAATGTACGCCCAAATGTACGCCCAAATATTCACCCAAATGTACGCCCAAATGTACGCCCAAATTTACTCTCAAATTTACGCTCAAATTCACGCTCAAATATTCCTATTTTATATTCTATTCTATATTGTTTTTTTTTATTCTATTTTAATTTCTAATTCTATTTTAATTAATTTTTATTTTCTTCCATATTTATTTTTATTCATTTTTATATTAAACTTTATATTCATTTTTATATTTATTTTTACGATTTGAGCGTAAATGTACACTAAAATGTGCGCTCAAATGTACGCTCAAATGTACGCTCAAATTTACGCTCAAATATTCGCATTTTATATTCTATTTTATATATTATATATTGATTTTTTATAATTCTATTTTCATTTCTATTTCTATTTTAATTAATTTTTATTTGCATCCATATTTATTTTTATTCATTTTTATATTAGATTTTTATATATTATTATATTGATTTTGTTATTCATTTTTATATTTATTTTTATGATTTGAGCGTAAATCTACGCCAAATTTTACGCCAAATTTACGGCCAAATTTACGCCCAAATTTACGCCCAAATATTCCTATTTTATATTCTATTCTATATTCTATTTTATATTGGTTTTTATAATTCTATTTTCATTTCTATTTCTATTTTAATTCATTTTTATTTTCATCCATATTTATTTTTATTCATTTTTATATTAAATTTTATAGATTATTATATTGATTTTATTATTCATTTTTATATTAAATTGTATAGATTATTATATTGATTTTATTGTTAATTTTTATATTAAATTTTATAGATTATTATATTGATTGTTATAGAATTTTATATTTTGTTTTACGTTTTGGGCGTAAGTTTACGCTGAAATGTACGCTCAAATTTGCGCTCAAATGTGCGCTCAAAAGTACGCTCAAATTGTATGCTCAAATGTACGCTCAAATTTACGCTCAAATATTCCTATTTTATATTATTTTTTGTATTCTATTTTATATTCTATTTTATATTGGTTTTTATAATTCTATTTTTATTTCTATTTCTATTTCAACTAATTTTTATCTTTATCCATATTTATTTTTATTCATTCTTATATTAAATTTTATAGATTATTATATTGATTTTGTTACTATTGAGCGTAAATGTACACCCAAATGTACGCCCAAATGTACGCCCAAATTTGCGCCAAAATTTACGCTCAAATTCACGCTCAAATATTCCTATTTTATATTCTATTCTATATTGGATTTTATCATTCTATTTTTATTTCTATTTCAATTAATTTTTATTTTTATCCATACTTATTTGTATTTATTTTTATATTAAATTTTATATTGATTTTGTTATTCATTTCTATTTGTTTTTATGATTTGAGCGTAAATGTGCGCTCAAATGTGCTCTCAAATGTGCGCTCAAATGTGCGCTCAAATTTACCCTCAAATGTACCCTCAAATGTACGCTCAAATCTACGCTCTAATATTCCTATTTTATATTCTATTTTATATTCTATTTTATATTGGTTTTTATAATTCTATTTTCATATCGATTTCTATTTTAATCATTTTTTTCCATATTTATCTTTATTCATTTCTATATTAAATTCTATAGATTATTATATTGATTTGGTTATTCATTTTTATATTCATTTTTATGATTTGAGCGTAAATATACGCCCAAATGTACACCCAAATTCGAACCCAAATTTGAACCCAAATTTGCGCCCAAATTTACGCTCAAATTTACGCTCAAATATTCCTATTCTATATTCTATTTTATATTGGTTTTTATAACTCTATTTTCATTTCTATTTCTATTCTAATTAATTTTTGTTTTCATCCATATTTATTTTTATTCATTTTATATTAAATTTCATAGATTATTATATTGATTTTGTTATTCATTTTTATATTCACTTATATGATTTGAGCGTAAATGTACTCTCAATTTCACGCTCAAATGTACGCTCAAATGTACGCCAAAAGGTACGCTCAATCTCACGCTCAATCTCACGCTCAATCTCACACTCAATCTCACGCTCAAATATTCCTATTTTATATTCTATTTTATATTTTATTTATGTTGGTTTTTATCATTCTATTTTAATTTTTATTTCTATTTTGATTAATTTTAATTTTCATCCATATTTGTTTTTATTCATTTTTATACTAAATTTGGTAGATTATTATATTGATTTTGCTATTCATTGTTATATTCATTTATATTGATTTTTATATTTTTATATTCAATTTCGTATTGGTTTTATACTATCAATACTAATTTTATATTAATCTTATATTAATTCTATATTCATATTTACGTTCATATTTATATTCATATCTATTTTCCTTTATATATTATTTTCTATTTTCTTTTTATATTAATTTTTATATATTTTTATATTCTTCTTATTCGTTTTTATATTCATTTATATTTACATTTATTTTTTATATTTATGTTTTACATTATATTTATATTTTTCTCTTATATAAATATTCTATCTATTTTAATTCAATTTATCTTGTTTGTTTTATTTTCATTTAAATTAATTTATTTTTAACTTAACATTTCTTCTTAATCAGATTGATTTTTTTCTTAATTTCATTTTCTTTGTTTCTTTATTTTTTATCAATATAGTTTAATCTCATTTTATTTCTATTCTTATTTCAATTTGTTCTATTCATTTTTTATTCATATTTATCTTTATCTATTATTTTCATTTTATATTTATATTCATTTTCACGTTTATATATAATCATTATTTATCTATATTCATTTTCACGTTTATTTACAATCATTATTTATTTATATTTATTTTGCTTTTTTATATTTCTTATATTTATTTCCTTTTATTTTCATATGGTATATAATTCTGTATTTATTTTTATTTCATTTAAATTACTTATTTTTCTTATTTCTATACTTGTATCTATATATATTTCATATTTGCTGACTGATTTATATTATATATATATATTTTTATTTATATATAAATGTATATACTTTTAATGTAATTTAAATGACATTGAATTGTTTTATTTATTTCAATCTAGTTTAACTTAGATTAGTTTATTTAATTTCCTTCAATTTAATTTAAATTATTTTTTTCTTAATACAATTGATTTATTTTTAATTTATTATTTCTTAATTTAATTTTATTTTAATTAATTCATTATTATTTTTGTTTTACTTTATTTTAAATATTATTTTTAAGTATTTTTACATCTTTATATTTTTATATTTCTATTTCTATTTCTATTTATTTCTATAATTTTCATTTTACTTTTTATTTTTCATTCTGTGGCTGTTTTTACGACAAGTCGTAAGAATAGTCCTCAGGCTATTCTTATGACATGGTTGATAGCACCCTCTATCGTGATTTTTTGAACTAATTTTTTATATAACCTGAGGACTCTTACGACTCTTCGTAAAAGTGGCCACTACCTTATTTATTTTCTTTTTCTTTTCTATTTATTAATTAATTTGTTTATTTTTATTATTTTTATTTGATCTAATTTTTGTCTTAAATCAATTCATTCTTAATTAAATTATTTTTTCCATGATTCACACGACCGTGCCATCCTCTGCCACGATAATCCCGCGAACTTTTCTATCCCGTCTCTCCACCTTCTGTCTGGTCTCCCTCTTCCACGCTTCCTATCTCGCAGCGTCCACTCAGTAACACACTTGCTCCATCGCTCATCAGTTGTTCGCACTAACTTACCTGCCCAATTCCATTTCCTCTCTTTCAATCTAGTCTGCTTTCTGCTCAATCTAGTCTTGCTCTCTTTCGGTCTCTCAGCGTTATTCCCATCATTGATCTCTCTATTCTCCTCTGTGCATTCCTTGGCTTTGTTTCCATTGCCTTCGTTAGCTTCCAAGTCTCGCATCCGTAGATTATTGCTGGCAGAATGCATTGATTGTAAAAATTTACGTTTCAAACATAAAGGTAGAGAGCCTCTAAGGACTTTATTTTACTTGCCAAACACTTTCCAACCAATTGTAATGAGTCTTTTTATTTCATTGTTATGATCTTTCGTTACTTTCACCATTTGCCATAAATTATTATATTCCTCAACTTCAAGACCCTTACCATCAATTACAATCTTTTTACTTTGAACTATCGTGTTGAACAATATTTTCATTTTACTCATTCATTTTTAAGCCTACTTTGAGACTTTGTTGTTTTAGATCACTCAGCATATCTTGCAGGTCTTCTGCTCTTTCTGGAATAAGAATGATGTCATCCGCAAGTCTTAGGTGGTTCAAATGTTCGCCATTAATCTTCAAACCTTTCTTTTCCCAACTCAATCTTCTGAAAATATCTTCCAAGCAAGCTGTAAATAGTTTGGGTAAAATGGTATCGCCTTGCCGTACTCCTTTCTCGATCTTGATCTTTTCTGTATCTTTATGTAGTCGAATTATGGGGGTACCTTTCGCATAAATCTTTCCTAAAACTCACGATCTGTTCTTTTGTACCCTGATTGCGTAGCGAGTTTAGTATTGCTATTTGTTCCACCTAGTCAGAGATCTTCTTGTAATCTACAAAAGCTAAACACAGAGGTATATTGTATTCTGTCGTTTTCTCGATTAGTTGGTTTATCGCCTGCAAATGGTCTAGAGTCGAATATCCGCTCCTAATGCCTGCCTGTTCTCTCGGTTGGTTTCCATCTAAAACTTGACATAGTCTATTTGTAAGGATCTTGGAGAATACTTTATTACATTTGATAGCAAGCTAATCGGTCGATAGTTACTAAGGTCCTTCTGGTCTCCTTTTTTATGAAGCAAAATCACTATAGCATTACACCACAATTCAGGAACGCTTTCTTGACGTAAGCACTGGGTGTACAACTGAGCTAATTTGATATGAACTAATTTACCTGCGTTTTTCATCAGATGTATCGACATACCATCTTCCCCAGGTGCTTATCCTCGTTTCATAGCTTTTAGAGCATATTCAACTTCCTTTGTAATTTCTGGTACACTACTAACGTCTACACTTGAATTGACTGACTACTACGGTCTTCGATGATTAAAGCTCTTGGTAAAATTCTTCTACTCTTTTTACCATTCTCTCCCTGCATTTAATGATTTCTCCATTTCTATCTTTCAAACATATAATTTACCGTCTTCCTAAAGCATGTCTGCGCTATATCACTTTTATACTTTTCCCTTTTCGAATAACTTCCTCTATTTCATCCATGTTTGTCTTTCTTTTCTTTAATCTCTGCCTTTTGTTGATAAGCTTGTTTAGTTCTACTCTTTCTATTTAGTCTTTCCTGTTTTTAATCTGTGTGTGTCTGTCTGTAAGTGTATGCATGCGTGTATGCGAGCGCACATGTATACGTGTTTTTATACGCGCGTGGTGGACGCATTACAACCAAGCATGTCTGACTTTCCTCAGACCCGCTAAGACAGAGTAAGTTGAGTTTCTTGATAAAGACCTCAAGTATTCACGACCTTGCCAGTGCCTCACCCTTTCATGGGTTCCTAGCATGCTCCAGCTCAGTAAAGTGTCATTTGCAGCTGAATATAAAATAGAATAAGACCTTCACCACGACATAAGTCCTCACACAAATGAAAGAATCGTCTAGTGATAGGAAAGAATATCAATCAATCAATCAATCAAATCAGCCATCCTGAGTCCACTGCTGAACAAAGGCCTTCTTCATAGCATTCCATGAATCACATGACCATGCCATCCTCTGCCACGTCACTCCTGCAAACTTCTCGATCTTGTCTCTCCACCTTCTGTCTGGTCTCCCTCTTCCACGCTTCCCATCTCGCGGCGTCCATTCAGTAACACACTTGCTCCATCGCTCATCAGTCGTTCGCACCAACTTACCTGCCCAATTCCACTTCCTCTCTTTTACTGCTTCCACAATATCTTTCATTCTAGTCTGCTCTCTCGTCCAGCTTGCTCTCTTTTGGTCTCTCAGTGTTATTCCCATCATCGATCTCTCCATTCTCCTCTGTGCAGTCCTTGGCTTTGTTTCCATCGCCCTCGTCAGTTTCCAAGTCTCACACCCGTAGATTATTGCTGGTAGAATGCATTGATTGTAGACTTTACGTTTCAAACATAAAGGTAGAGAGTCTCTCAGGATTTTATCATACTTACCAAACATTTTCCAACCAACTGTAATGAGTCTTTTTATTTCATTATCATGATCTTTCGTCACTTTCACCATCTGGCCTAAATAATTATACTCTTCAACTTCCTCAAGACTCTCATCATCACAATTTCTTTGCTTTGAACTTTCGTGTTGAACATTACTTTGTCCAATTGTTATGACACTGTCGTTCAACATCGATCCTGACTTGGCTGACAATGTATGACTAAACATGCACGGCAAGTACGACTTGGACCGTAGGAAAAATATCTTTCTATCTGTTGAAAAATAAGTTATTTTTCTCTTGAGTTCCGCCGTTTATCTGACTGTAAGTGTTGTTGGCTTATCATAAAACCTAAATAATGCATCACGATGCCGAAGAAATCAAGGGTGGTCCTTGGGTTGGTATATACGGTTATTCCCCACAGATCTCCCTGTTAAATAATTCAATAAGCTACTTACGTTGTAATTGATGGTTTATAAGTGAGGAGCCTAGGGACCGATCCCACACAGTCATTAGTGACTATCACTTACCTTGGTTGGTTGAGTACCCAGAGCAAAAAGGGAAAGGCTTCTGTTGCAGCAGTGTCTCCTGCCGTATGAGCTCCAGCCTCAGTTTCGGCCCTTAACCCCTTCAATACGGTGACGTGTTATAAATTCTTTTGTTACGGCTACCAACACCTAACTCTATTCGTATAAAGGACATGAGGTGTTATAGTACTTGAAGACCTCTTTATGTCCTGAATCTGTTCTTAAACTGAATAAGAACAATGCAATGTTATATGGAACAAATGGAGTGTAAAGTACGTATCCGTATTGAACATACCAAAGACCCGACGATGAGCAAACTTTGGTCTTTATGTCACGTTCAAACTGCGGAGTCTTTGGTCCAGTGTTTATGGAACGCTGTTGCTTTGACACTATACCGTCCTCGTTTATGTTTTCGACCCCGGGGACAGTCCTGTGTTGAAAAATTGGCAGAAAAGTTCCTGGCCTCGTTTGGGGTACACTTTCCTCGGCTTCCAGAGCTTAGTATACAAACTATATAAGAAGTCTTCATGAAAGTTGAACGACTGTTCTTTTGTTGCTATTGGTAATTTATGAAGACTGACATTCTCATTGCCAAGTAATTCTGTTAAGTTGAAGAAAAGATTCTCTCAAAATGCCAATAGATATCTCCGTTAGTAGTTCCACTACGTTTGTTGACTTATCTATTGATTTTTTGTTTACCAGTTTATTTATCTATTTATTTATTCATTTGATGATTTATTTCTGTATCTATTTATTTGATTATTTACTAATAATTTTATTTATCTATTTATTAATTTATTTGTTTACTGATTCATCTTTTCATTTTTACTTGTACATTTATTCATTCATTCTTCCATTTATCTGTTCATTTACTTATTTATTTCATTATTTGTTTATTTATTTATCTATCTATTCATTATCTATTTATTCATCTAGTTTATTTATTCATTCGTGTTTTCAATTGTTCAGTTATCTATTCATCTGTTCATTTACTTATTCATCTCTTTATTTATCTATATATTTATTGATTTATTTATCTATTTGTTTTCCTACTGATTTACCTATTTATTCATGTGTTTATCTGTTTTTATTTATGTATTTATATATACATTAATCTATAATTTCTCATTTATTGACTAATTAGTTTTCCATTTGTTTATCTGTTTGTTTATTTACGAGTATATATGCAATTGTTTATTAATTATTTATTTATTCATTTTTTTTCAATTATGTCTTGGCTTGTTTATACATTTGTTTCTTTATATATATCTATATATATATATATATATATATATATATATATATATATATGTGTGTGTGTGTGTGTGTGTGTTTGTGTATGTGTGTATACATTTATATATATATACATATACATATACATATATATATGTATATATATATATATATATATGTATATGTAAGTATATATATATATATGTATATATACACATATCACAACTGACACTACAGTCGGACGAAAGAAATAATTGAGTAAGCGAAACTATATATTTCGATTGCTAACTGCAATCCTCTTTGGTAGTAGTATAGTTTCGCTTACTCAACTCTTTCTTTCGCCCGACTGTGGTGTTAGTTGTTATTTACAAATGTTACTACATTTCTCAACCAGTGATACACACATATTTATTTATCTATTTACTCATTCTTCAATTTACCTGTTCATTTACTTATTCATCTGTGTGTGTGTGTGTGTGTGTGTGTGTGTGTGTGTGTGTGTGTGTGTGTGTGTGTGTGTGTGTGTGTGTGTGTGTGTGTGTGTGTGTGTGTGTGTAATGGTGTAGACACTTCGAATCTAAGAAAGGTAGATAAGAAAAGTTTGAGATGAAATGTCTGAGAAGTAGGGTACAGGTTACAAGGTCGGATAAAGTGAGAAAGGTGGAGGTGAGGAGAGCGGGGGTGGAAAATAAAATGTAGATATGGTTATTGTAAAAGTATTAGGGTTGTTTGGATACATGGAAAGAATGATTGAAGGAAGATTAGTAAAAGAGGTGTGGAAGGCAGAGGTGGATGGAGTGAACTTGAGGGGACGATCGAGAAGTAAAATGGATGGTGTGCAGGGGGCGTTGAGCAACTCAAAGTAGTATTCAAGTTAAATCCCATAATTCATCTTGATGTATCTCATTTTTGTCGTCTTGACTGGTTTACAGTGGGGAATAGAGTGAACTTTTTAACAATTTGTCTATGCACAAAATTTTACATTGTCAGGGATCGAAATACCTGAAGAATAATATTGTGTGTGTCAATTCTGTTCACTCGTACAACACACAAACCAGTGGTGCTTTTGTTGTATTACCTCGGTTTAGGTCTGTTTTGTGCATAATTTACCTTAAGTTCACAGCCTCATGTTTATGGAACAAGCAAGATACTCCAATCCAAACCATATAAAATTATATGGCGATCAAATTGTCCTTTAAATACTTATTCATCTGGCAGTCATAGCAACTATATTTATATTTAGTGTTATTGTCTAGTCAACATTTGTCGTCTTTAAATTCAGTCAATATTTGTGTCAAATGTTGTCAAACATAAACCTTTTGAGCTGGAAAGGGAGAAGGAAAGAAATAGGGATGAGAGGAGAAGGGCTGAGTATAGGTGATATTGTGATGCAAGGAAGTGATGTGTCAGGGGATGGGGAGTGGTTATGTGTGACGATATTTTGACACAGCCCGAAGGGATTTCTCCCTGTCTTCTCGTTTTTTTTTTCATGAAGGGAGGGAGATGGGAGGAAGTCGCCGATTACATGAAGCGGCCTTCTTGTGGAGGTGCTGTCTTCCTACATGCTTCGGAACCAAGGCTGTAGACGGAATACAGTGATGACCCGTCGTCCATGAAGAGCTAAGATGAGAGGGAGGAAAAAGTGTTGGACGAGAGTAGAATGGGTGGGAGTGAAATGGGAGGGAGTATATATATATATGTATGTCTGCGTGTATATATGTATACACACACGCGCATACAAGGGGTAATCTCTTGCATATATATATATATATTCATATATATATATATATATATATATATATATATATATATATTGAATAAACAAAAGATTAAGAGGTAAATAAAATAAAGCATCACTGCTTTGTATAGGTTGAATTGAATAGTGGTTGCTCCTGCAGTGTAATTGGCTCGCAGAGTAACAGCAGGAAATGTGAAGAATTTATCGTATAATGTTAGATTGTTTAGGTGTAATGTGGTAATGTTTATTTTAGCTGCCGTCGAGGGATATTATTTTGTTAAGAGATAACAATTTCTCTTTTGATATTAAGAAAGTTAAAACTAATTTCGATTATTCCGTTGAAGTTAAGAGTCGAATTATACACACATAAAAAATTGACAATTTAATTTACCATTTTTTTTTCTTATTTTTGTTTAATTCTTATCTTTAATAAACAAATTATTCTTATTCTTTCTTCCCTATTTTCAGCTACTTTACTTCAATTTTATTGCTGTACTTCACTTAATTTCATATTATTTATCCTTATTTCATCCTATCTTACTTTATCTGATCTCGTTTTATTTTATTCACTCCATTTTTGTATTCATATTTGAGAAAAATATGATAAGTTCCCAATGCCTCAGGTTCCTGCGGTACAAATAATTTAATTTGTTTTGGGGAAGAAAGTGAGGGAGGAGAAGGAGAATCTTAGCATCAAACGTTTTCTCTTCATGAGTTTTTTTTTTTTTTTTTTTTTTTTTTTTTTTTTTTTTTTTTAACCTTGTAATGCAATAATGTTCTGTCCTTCTCAATGTTCCACACCATTATCATTAACCAGATATAACTGAGTGCCTCAAGGAACTCGTGTAATTCCTTTCTCTCATTTGTTGACCAAGAAAGGATAAACTCATAAGAATTCTTTTATTACGAAGACTGCTTCTGACAAGATCAGTATTGCCAAGGAAAGTAATTCTATTAAATAAATAAATAAATAAATAAATAAATACATAAATAAATAGATAAATACATAAAAAAATACACAAATAAATAGATAGATAAATAAATAATACCATCTGGGAAAATCTAAAATTAAATTAATACAATATGCCACCTCTTTCATAGTCATTTCATTAAGTGAATAAATAAATGAATAAATAGATAAATAAAACCCTCTGGGGAAATAGAAAATTAAATTCATACAATATTCCACCTCTTTCGAGATAACCCCATTCGTTCGGAGTCTGCCTCTATCCTGAATAATCTAACATCAACTTGGAATAAGTTGATAAAAAGAAAATATACCACCCGGTAGAAGAGGTTTGTTGTCGTACTTCATTAAACAAGTCAGTAAATTCCGGGCACAAACATTTTCACTTTTTTCGAGTCTGTGGCTTAACAAGTTACATAGTTTGCATAGTCTTCGAGTACCTAGAATTCTTTTATGTTTTTTTTTTTTTTTTCTTCCAAAATTCCCCAAGGGTCCCATTACAAGCGGTTAACCTGTCAGTGATGTTGCATAAGTTATGATGCACGCAAATGAAAGAAATAGGATATTACACAAATAGCCGCTTAGATACGACCACAAGTGTCCCCTTTGATCTGTCGGTGACATTACGTAAGTTATGAACGCAAATGAAGCAAATAGGATATTACGCAAATAGTTGCTTGGATACGACCGCAAGTGTCCCCTTTGATCTGTCAGTGATATTACGTAAGTTATGAACACAAATGAAACAAATAGGATATTACACAAATAGCCGCTTAGATACGATCACAAGTGTCCCCTTTGATCTGTCAGTTTACGTAAGTTATGAATACAAATGAAACAAATAGGATATTACACAAATAGGCGGTTAGATACGACCACAAATGTCACCTTTGTCTCTATGCTAGGAGAGGTATGGCAAGTACCAATCGCCGACAACTAATAGGGATCAAACTTAGGACAATACATTTACGAGGCAAGTACGAAACCCAACGCTCTGCGGCAACACGGAGATGGAATGGTTTAGCAGGAACATTGCTGGCATTTGTAACAAGACTATTTGGCAGTGACTTCTGAAACGCATATTTTCGGAAACTTCCCGGTAACGAGAAAACTTTGGTGCAACAACTTAGGCAACACTTTTGGGTAATGACTTATGGAACCAGGTTGGTAAGACCAATGGCGAACGAAGTCGATTGTGTCTGACCAACAAATCAGTCACTAATAATTTTGTGACCGACACACTGAGCTTCGGACACATTTGAGTGTGTCTTACATATCATTGTCTTAGTGTCTTTGATCTTATAGATGTGACTTAATCTAAGGAATCTAATCTGACGTTAAAATTAGACGATCTTATTCAGTGTGAAGAACATCACCGCGTGGAAAGGATTACCATATGTAGTACATTCCTCTGAACTTCGTGTTGTCGTGTAACACAATAGACGTATCACAGTAGTCTTATTTCTTTGATATATTTCTGTATCATGGTCTGGTTGGATCAAAGATAGTTCGAGTAACGGCTTAACCCTTCTTGTACAAGTATTGACCTTTGGTCTTTGCCAAGTTGTTTTATTCAGTCACGTAAGGAAAGGGTCACGAGTGTCGGGCCTGAGGTTCTCTGGAAATGAATACGACATTTTTAGAATTGAAGCTGTAATCTGTATGATTAGGTGCTTTACTGTATAGCTCTCGATGTAAGAAATAAATTATTTTCTTCAGCTTGAGACCAGACCCGTTTGGGCTTGGGTTCATCCCTTAGATGCCTAAAAAATCACAGTAATCTATGCTCTTCAAGATGGCACTGAGGGTACCAGTTCCTTACTCATTTTGTTCTGGATAAGATAGTTTTATTCAACTTAAAGAGTATCACCGTACCTTAAGTGTAATTCAGTTGGCAAAGACTTCAGTGAACAGCTGCAAGATGGTTATCTACATAGTATCATGGTGTGTCTGTAAAAAAATATTGTGAGCGTCATAATGCTGACAGAGCCTTGTCTTTGTGAAGTGTGCAAATCCTAGTTAAGGTGTATCTAATTAAGTTAAATATTCCGTTAGAATAACACCTAATTAAGTTAACTTTCTGTTAGAATAATATAACATTAATTTAACTTTTCGCTAATATATATATGTATGTATGTATGTATGTATATATACCAAACAATTTGATGGAAATCACCCCAAAACTAAGATTAATAATGCGCAGTAATCAGTAGGCTCAATATAACAGTTGTATTCTAGGTAATAATAGTAGTGTAGTGATGCTGATATTAGAAGACAGTGGTAGTGTAGATAGTTTATAGTAGTAGTAGAAGACAGTAGTAGTGAATAGAAGCTTATTTTAAACGATTCTATTTAGCTAAATATAATTATTTATAATAATCTAGAAAAACTTAAGGGTACATCACCGTAGAAAATAGATAAAAAAAATGACATTAGAATTGCAATATCATTACCATAGTGCTAACCTGTATGAGGATTTCCTTATCTTTTTATTTTTTTTTTCTATGGTATTTTTTAGAAGGATCATATATTGAGTAGTGTTTTAGGCAAACTAGTAAAAGCTATGCATTCATGTTTTCATATAAGGTGTGATGAATCTATGATTTCATTATAGTAGATTGTTTCGATATTTTGAAATAATACAAATATATGTAATTCTAGATTATTCAAAACTAGTCTTTATTGACACTACCAAGAAATTTGCTCATTTCAAAGACTTTGTCAGGTTAACGCCATACGATCTTATTCAGCCTAGACAGCGACCTTTTCGTTGTTGGCTGTTTTTTATTTATTTGTTTATTTATTTTTAATTATTCATTTATTTATTTCTGTTTGTTTATTATTTATTCATTTATTTATTTACTTATTAACTATTCTATTTTTCATTTTTTTATTTTGTTTAATGTCATACCATTTTGTTCAATTTGAGAACCGTTTTGTACTGTTATTGGTTAAGATGTGAGACCTGGGTTCATTGCCACAGTCGCGCAATTGATAGCAAAATAATTACCGTAGTGAAGAAACTAAGGAAGTTTTGCAAAACTTTTCTCACACACAAATTTGAAGAATCCTTAAAAAATGACCCTACTTGACCCACCTTTCGTTATCCACAAGAAAGAAAAAGTAATTACAGCGGGAGGCTTTTAACCGCAACCAATCTTGTTAGCTAATAGGACATAGCACCCACAGGTTGGGTTTGAACTCGGACCTGCAGCATACGAGAAGAAAACAAATGTAACGTGGTACTTAGCACGTTAAATTAGCAAAAAATAGTTCTATGATATTTATGAATAATTAGAACATAAGAAGGGAGGAGACTGCAAGAGACCATAAGGCCTACACTAGGCAGTTATATCTCTTACCATTTGTCATCCCAATCCATAAAGTTACCTAATTTTTTCTTAAAACAACCAATTGTTTCAGCGTTCACTACATTGTTACTAAATCTCTTCCATTAACCAATCAAGTAAACTTTTGACGTATTCACATTAGTCTCCAGTTTTACGGAACTCTGATTTTTGAATTGCAGTAAAACACTTGTTCCAACATCGCCCTGGTCACACGTTATTTTTAATTGATTGTGGAGGATATTACATCGTGTAATAAGAAGGGAGGATTGTGGGCGAAAGAATGATAAATATTCAGAAATGAAAATATATATTCCGATGTAATCACAAAAATCGCCTGAAAAAATAGACATACATAAAAATTCTCATATGAACCAAAATTTTGTCAAATAGTTCGTGACCAAAATCGGCTTTATGATAGTCCTTATTGGAAACAATATATCTAAAAAATTCAACCTCTCTGTCTACTTTTTTCTAGCAAAGAGTGGACTTGTTCCAGAGAAAAATCAGACCTATCCCCCCCCCTATTTTATCGCATTAATATGACAGACACAAACATTCGACATGCTCAAATGAAATCACTAGATGCAAGACTCGAGTAGAATAGCCACTTCTTTCTCTTAAAGTACTGAAACGTGTTTTAAAACTATATTAATTCTACAAAATTTATAGACATATGCATATATGGCACTACGCCGGTCCCCTGTTTGTTCCAGAGTGACAGCAGGAATGATTTTATACAAATACCGAGGCACGTACCTATGCCCACCTATTTCACTCCCTTCCACCAACCCCTCCACCCCTCCCATTTTAGCCCCTCATGGATGACGGGTCATCCCTGCGTTCGCCAGCTGCCCTGGGTCAAACGCAATGCAGCAAGAAGCAACGCATCCACAGCAAGGCAGGTTCATTTAACCGGCGATCCCCCTCCTCTCCGTCCCCTCGAAAAAAAGGGGGGAGGGGCTGCCTCAAAATATAATCACCCATAATCACCCCCCTACCTCACCCCCATCCCTCCCATCCTTGTATAACAGTATCATCCTCACACAGTCATTCCCCATTCGTTCCTATTTCCTGCCTCCTCTCTTCCTTGCTCAACAGACATTCCCCTCTTGCTCAGCGCCCCTTTCACCCAATACATCCATCTCATCTTCGGCCGTCTCTTCAAGTTTACTTCTTCCACCTCAGCCTTCCACACATCATTTACCAATCTTTCATCACTCAGTTTTCCCATGTATCCAAAACATCACAAGAATATTTCATCATATTTTCCAATCCCGCTTTCCTCCTCACCTCCTCGTTTCTCACCCTATATAACCTTATAGCCCCTTTCATACTTCTCAGACAATTCCTCTCGAACACATTTAAACTTTTGCTCTCTGCTTCTTTTAATTTTCAAGTCTCTACTCTATACAATATCGTTGGCATAATCACCACTTCATATAAATGCAATCTCCTCTTTGCATCTATTCCCAGTTGCCTATTTCTCAACACTTTTTAATCCCACCAAGAAATTTACTTGCTTCCCTCAATCTACAATTTACCTCCACCTCCACTCCTCCCTTTCCTGATACATGTGACCCCAAATATCTAAAGTTATTCACTTCCTCCAGCCTCTCTCCATTTAGACTTCAACTCTCTGCCACCATCTAGCCTTGTATATCTTATCACCTAATTTTTACCCACATTTACCTCAAACTTTCTCCTATCGCACACCTTTACAAGCTGTCACTAACTCCCTTAATCCTTCCTCTGATCCTGCCATAAACACAGTGTCGGCAGCAGACAACAACTGGTTCACCTCTTACTACTTTTCTCCATTTTCTTTAACCATCTCCATTTCCCGGGCCATTACTTTCGACTTTACCTCACGCAAAATCCCATCCATGTACGCATTGAAAAGCCATGGCGACATGACACATCCCTGAGGCAGTCCCACCT
>NC_134786.1:68610721-68620721 GCF_046742065.1 Oratosquilla oratoria
AGAAAGCAACGCGACATGACGTCACACGTTAAGCTTTGAATAAATGGAAATTCCACGGGATTTACAAAGGAATCTTCAAAATCTCCCGAGGGAGTCTTCAGTCTCCAAAAGGAGTCGTCAAAGTCTACTGACGTTGTCGTCAAATTCTCCCCTCGTCTCTCTTTCTCGTTAGGTCAATCATAAAGGCAATAAAATTTCGGAAGGTGGTCATAAAAACGCCAGGAAATTTTCAAAACTGAAAAACTTTATTTTTTTTATGTATATAGATTCTCTTGGCAATATTTCGTAAAGATTCTCTTAGCAATATTTCGTAAAGATTCCCTTGGTAATATTTCGTAAAGATTTTCTTGTTAACATTTGGTAAAGATTCTCTTGGCAGTATTTCGTAAATATTTTCTCATTAATATTTCGTAAAGATTCTTTTGTCAGAATTCCGTAAAGATTCTCTTTTTCTTGTTAGCACCACTTTCTTTTTCCATGGTAATATTAGTGTTTCCGGTGATGACTCATTTCCGGGTTGGGCCTTCCGTAGGAGGTTGGAAGGTTTAGAGAGAAATATTTTTTTATGTTAGTGAAGTGGAGATTCTCTTGACAATATTTCGTAAAGATTCTCTTAGCAACATTTGGTAAAGATTCTCTTGGCAATATTTCGTAAATATTTTCTCATTAATATTTCGTAAAGATTCTTTTATCAGAATTCCGTAATTCCGTTTTTATGTATATAGATTCTCTTGGCAATATTTCGTAAATATTCTCTTAGCGTGATTTCGTAAAGATTCTCTTGGTAATATTTCGTAAAGATTCTCTGAGTCTGAGTCAGATGTGTACCCGGGAGTTAGTGTTTCCGGTGATGACTCATTTCCGGAGTAGGAGGTTCGAAGGTTTAGAGAGAAATATTTTTTATGTATATTGATATATACCCATGTTGTTGTGTATAGTAACCGTATAAATCGTTTTCTTCCAGACCGTCCCCGCGCCAGATCACTGTTAAAACACTCACCCCGGTCCATGACCCCCTGTTACCTTTTGTTCGGGTCACGCACTTTCGTTCAGAAATTTTAGTTTTGACCATTTCCATTTTTATTTAATTAGATAGATTCTCTTGGCAATATTTCGTAAAGATTCTCTTAGCAATATTTTGTAAAGATTTTCTTGGTAATATTTCGTAAAGATTCTCTTGTTAACATTTGGTAAAGATTTCGTAAATATTTTCTCATTAATATTTCGTAAAGATTCTTTTGTCAGAATTCCGTAATTCCGTTTTTATGTATATAGATTCTCTTGGCAATATTTCGTAAAGATTCTCTTAGCAATATTTCGTAAAGATTCTTTTGGTAATATTTCGTAAAGATTCTCTTGTTAACATTTGGGAAAGATTCTCTTGGCAATATTTCGTAAATATTTTCTCATTAATATTTCGTCAAGATTCTTTTGTCAGAATTCCGTAATTCCGTTTTATGACTCATTTCCGGAGTAGGAGGTTCGAAGGTTTAGAGAGAATTTTTTTTTTATGTATACACCCACGTTGTTGTGTATAGTAACCGTATAAATCGTTTTCTTCCAGACCGTCCCCGCGCCAGATCACTGTTAAAACACTCACCCCGGTCCACGACCCCCTGTTACCTTTTGTTCGGGTCACGCACTTTCGTTCAAAAATTTTAGTTTTGGCCATTTCCATTTTTATATATATAATAATAATAATATATATATATATATATATATATATATATATATATATTGCTGCTCGAATTTATATTTTTACTATCGTTCCTCTCAGCTACATTTCCTTGAGTCTCTGTTATGTGCGGCCTGCGTGACTCGCCCAAGCACCCGAACCTGGCTTCGCCAGGTGTGCTTGGCCTACGGCGTAGCTCGCTTCGCTTCGCTTGGCGATATTTCGTAAAGATTCTCTTAGCAATATTTCGTAAAGATTCTCTTGGTAATATTTTGTAAAGATTCTCTTGTTAACATTTAATAAAGATTCTCTTGGCAATATTTCGTAAATATTTTCTCATTAATATTTCGTAAAGATTCTTTTGTCAAAATTCCGTAAAGATTCTCTTTTTCTTGTTAGCACCACTTTCTTTTTCCATGGTAATATTATTTACGTATTAGAGAAATACCTTTTTATGTTAGTGGAGTGGAGATTCTCTTGGCAATATTTCGTAAAGATTCTCTTAGCAATATTTCGTAAAGATTCTCTTGGTAATATTTCGTAAAGATTCTCTTGTTAACATTTGGTAAAGATTCTCTTGGCAATATTTCGCAAATATTTTCTCATTAATATTTCGTAAAGATTCTTTTGTCAGAGTTCCGTAATTCCGTTTTTATGTATATAGATTCTCTTGACAATATTTCGTAAAGATTCTCTTAGCGTTATTTCGTAAAGATTCTTTTGGTAATATTTCGTAAAGATTCTCTTGTTAACATTTGGGAAAGATTCTCTTGGCAATATTTCGTAAATATTTTCGGAGTAGGAGGTTGGAAGGTTTAATCTTCTTCACATCAGTAACCCACTTCCAGAAATGCCGATTTCTTCGTACCTTCTCCGCTGGTGCTTCACACTTGGCCTGCGGCGCTGCGCCTTAGGCGCGGGCGCTGCGCGCCTTGGGCTACGCCCCTTTTTTGGGAAATAAAGTTCTTCTTCGCGTTCTTCTTCGAGTTCTTCTTCGAGTTCTTCGAGTTCTTCTTCGAGTTCTTCGAGTTCTTTTTCGAGTTCTTCGAGTTCTTCTTCGAGTTCTTCGAATTCTTCTTCGAGTTCTTCTTCGAGTTCTTTGAATTCTTCTTCGAGTTCTTCTTCGAGTTCTTCTTCGAGTTCTTCTTCGAGTTCTTCGAGTTCTTCTTCGAGTTCTTCTTCTTCGAGTTCTCCTTCTTCTTCGAGTTCTTCTTCGAGTTCTTCTCTTTCGAGTTCTTTGAGTTCTTCTTTTTCGAGTTCTTCGAGTTCTTCTTTTTCGAGTTCTTCGAGTTCTTCTTTTTCGAGTTCTTCGAGTTCTTCGAGTTCTTCTTCTTCGAGTTTTTCGATTTCTTCTTCGAGTTCTACTTCTTCTTCTTCGAGTTCTTCGAGTTCTTCTTCTTCCTCTTCTTCGAGTTCTTCGAGTTCTTCTTCTTCTTCTTCTTCTTCTTCTTCTTCTTCTTCTTCTTCTTCTTCTTCTTCTTCTTCTTCTTCTTCTTCTTCTTCTTCTTCTTCTTCTTCTTCGAGTTCTTCCTCTTCTTCTTCTTCGATTTCTTCGAGTTCTTCTTCTTCTTCGAGTTCTTCTTCTTCACCGTAGTTGGCGGTGTAACCGATTTACCACCAAACGCGAAGGTGTGACCGAATTACCACCGGACGGCGTAAGCAACCATTAAATTTTTTTATATTAGATACACCCATGTTGTGTGCTTAGGTGTGCTTAGCCTATGGCGTAGCTCGCTTCGCTCGCTCTTCATTAGAGTACATATAATTTTTGCTATTTCGTAACATATTACAAAGGAGTCTTCAAAATCTCCCGAAGGAGTCTCTAGTCTCCAGAAGTAGTCGTCAAAGTCTCCCGACGTCAAATTCTCCCGTCGTGTGTCTCTCTCTCTCTTTCTCTCTTTCTTTCTCGTTAGGTCAATCATAAAGGCAATACATTTTTTTAATCGTTTATGTTATGTCACATAGGACCCGCGGAAATTCCACGGTTATTCAACTTTTAAGTATTACGAAGGAGTCTTCAAAATATCCTAAAGGAGCCTTCAGTCTCCAAAAGGAGTCGTCAAAGTCTCCCGACGGTGTCGTCAAATTCTCTCGCTCTTTCTCTCTCTCTCTCCTTCTCTTTTTCGTTAGGTCAATTATAAAGGCAAAAAAGATTTTTGAATCGTTTAGGTCATGTCACAATAAACATTTATAGACGTTTGAATACTGTTTATTTATTTGTGTATTTATTTATTTATCTCCTTATTTTCGTGAAGTTCTGTTAGGAGCTCAGAAAGCAACGCGACATGACGTCACACGTTAAGCTTTGAATAAATGGAAATTCCACGGGATTTACGAAAGAGTCTTCAAAATCTCCCGAGGGAGTCTTCATGTTGTTGTGTATAGTAACCGTATAAATCGTTTTCTTCCAGACCGTCCCCGCGCCAGATCACTGTTAAAACACTCACCCCGGTCCATGACCCCCTGTTACCTTTTGTTCGGGTCACGCACTTTCGTTCAAAAATTTTAGTTTTGACCATTTTCATTTTTATATATATAATATATATATATATATATATATATATATATATATATATATATATATATATATATATATATATATCACAAAGGATTACAAAAGAAGACCATACCGATAGACCTTTTGGTCCATAACTAGGTCGAATGTGAAAAAACAAATAGATAAATTAATCATTATATAGATAAATGGACGAATAGATAAATAAAGAGATGAACACACAATGATAAGTAATAAACAGATAAACAATGATAAATGAATAAAAGTGAACATAATAAATGGCAGGCATTACAGCATATTGATTAGGTGTTTATTTAAATGTATCTTAAAAATTTGAACTGTGCTACATTGTACTGCCTCTACAGGAAGTTTTTTATTCATTTGCTACACAGCTGGCGAAGTTGTTTCTATATATGTATATATGTGTACGTATGTATATATCACAACTAACACCACAGTCGGACGAAAGAAAAAGTTGCGTAAGCGGAACTATATATTTCGATTGCTACCTGCAATCCTCTTCAGTAGTACAAAGTGGCAGGGAGGAGGCTATCTTAAGTAGCAACCTCTTACAAAAGAAAGGGAACATGAGAAAATAAAAAACATCACTGCCCCAACCCTAGTTGACCTGAGGCTGACACGAGGTCGGGTCAGGGGGAGGGGGAGGAAGCTTGTTGACAATATTTTTGGTGATGAATAGTCCTGAAATGATGTCTGGGGTCCATTGACCCTTGGAAATATTCATCGTGGGCAGATAATCAATTAATGTTGATTCCACCATTTTCCTTCTGAACCCACACCCTGATTTATAAATGAGATCAGATTTCTCCCAGTCCATCCGGTGATTAAATTTATCAACGTGTTGAAACACTGCTGAATTTATTTGGCCATATCTAATCGACCTTTTGTGTTCATTTAATCTTGTCGGTAGGTCTCTTCCCGTCTGGCCAATGTATGAAAGGTTACAATCTTTACACGGAAGGGAGTAAACACCTGGGATATGTTCTTCCTTCAACCTCTGGTGAACATTAACAACTTTTTTATTAATAGTATTAGGGTAGTTATGAATTAAATTTACTTTCTCTTTGGGAAGAAACTTGGACAATTGACTGATGGACTCTGAGAAGGGGATGACTAGGGGATTTTGTCTCTCTTTCTTTAACTTAGTGGAAGGGTGTTTGAAAAAACTTGCTCTGGCTTGACTAAGGGCTTTATCCAGAAACCAATGAGGGTAGGCTAATTTTGTTAATTGGGACTTGATGGAAGTTAATTCGTGTTCTAAAAATTGGGGGCTACAAATCCTAAAGGCTCGGAGAAAAAGTCCCGAAGCTACACTCCTTTTAATGTGATCTGGGTGATGACTGAAGAAATGGAGGTAACTGCCTGAATGAGTGTTCTTTCTAAAAACAGTAAAGGCAAGCTTATTCCCATTCTTCATGATTAAGATGTCTAAAAAGGGGATTTTGTCATCTTTTTCCCATTCCACTTTGAACTTGATGTTGGTTGTTAAATTATTAAGTTTATCTAGAAAAATATCAAAGGGACCCCAACTCTCATCCCAAAGAGTGAAAATATCATCAACGTATCTTAACCAAATCATACCTGGGGGTTTAATTGTTGGAAGAAGAACACTCTCAAAGTATTCCATGTAAAGATTAGCCAGAACAGGAGAAAGATTCGAACCCATGCTACAACCAAACTTTTGCCTGAAAAACCGATTTTGAAAGGAAAAGACATTAGATGACACGCAGGTGCGTACAAGAGCAATGATTTTGGAAACCGGAAGGGGGAATTTGTCTTGGAATGGTTGTAGCTTAGTTTCTAGAAAGGACAAAACATCATCAACACAAATGTTCGTAAATAATGAGATAATATCAAGACTTAATAAGCGACGGCCTACTATATTAATCTCCTTTATTTTCTGGATGAAATCTTCTGAATGTTTCAAATGGGAATTGGAAAATTTGCCCACAAATGGTGGGTATGTATATATGTATATATATGTATATACATGTATATATGTATATATATGTATACACATGTATACACATGTATATACATGTATATATATGTGTATATGTATATGTATATATGTATATATGTGTATATAGGTATATATGTATATGTATATATATATATATATTATATATATATATATATATATATATATATATATATATATATATACATTAAGAGAAGCGAGTAAATGCCTTGGTGGATTGAAAAGTGTAATGAGAAATAGACATCTGGGAATGGATGCTAAGAGGAGGTTATATGAAGGAGTGATTGTGCCAACAGCATTGTACGGGTAGAAACATGGAACATGAGAGAGGAGAGAGAAGGAGTTTAAATGTGTTTGACATGAAATGTCTGAGAAGTATGATAGGGGTTACTAGGCTAGATAGAGTGAGAAATGAGGAGGTGAGGAGAACGGGTGGAAAGGGAACTGGGAGATAGTGTTGATGAAAGGGTATTAGGATGGTTTGAACACATGGAAAGAATGAGTGAAGAAAGATTAGTAAAAGAAGTGTGGAAGGCAGAGGTGGAAGGAGTGAATATGAGGGGGCGTCCTAGGATAAAATGGATGGATGGGGTGAAAGGGGCATTACAAAAGAGAGGAATGTCTGTGGAGGAAGGACGGGAGAGGATAGAAGATAGGGGTGAATGGAGAGGGGTTGTGTATAGATGATGCTGTGATGCATGAGGGGGAGTGGGTGGGGGATGGGGGGTGAGGAAGTATGTATGAGAAAAAAAATTGACGTAGCCCGAAGGGATTTCTCCCCGTCTTCTCCTTTTTTGCATGAGGGGACGGAGAAGGGGGGTCGCCGAATTTATGAAGCGGCCTTGCTGTGGATGTGCTGTGTCTTGCGACACTGCTTCTGACCCAGGGCAGTGGACAGGATGCAGGGATGACCCGTCATCCAGGAGGTGCCAAGATAAGAGGGAGGGAGGAGGGTGGAGGGGAGTGGAATATATAGGAAATGGAATGGGTGGGGGTGGTTTCTATGCCTTTTTCTTTTTGGCTACCCCCCATGTAGGGGAAAAAATCCTTTGGTATATTTATATATATATATATATAATATATATATATATATATGTATATATATATATGTATATATATGTATATATATATATGTATATATGTATATATATATGTATATATCTATGTATATATATATATATATATATATATATATATATATATATATATATGTATATATATATATATATATATATATGAAAACCACTGGAAAATAATAGACGTAGTATAAGCGTTTTCTTCAATATTGTCATCTTATACAGATATATTACAGAAAAGTAGACAAGAATAAAGGAAAGTTAATAGTTGGATGTTACACATTGACCTCACTTAACCTTAGTCTGAGTAAAAACTTTTACTTTTTCTTTGCCCCAGGATCTAATCTATATAGCAGAATTGTTTACAATTTTATTACTGATAATATCATCCATATTATACGATCTCAATTTAACAATAATATTATGACTAAAATATTTATTTTATGTAAAAATATTCAGTTCTGTTGTAGAAAGATTTATTATTGTTTTAGTTTTTTACAAATCCAGGCTCCACGCCATTAGCATTTCACTCTCGGCTTGGATACTGGGGTCTCTCTCTCCCTTGATACTGTTCTGTGTTAGAATATTGTCTTATCCCCACTCTCTTGTTTAAATCAATATCTTATTCACTAAGATTTTATCAACAATAACACATGTGGTTGATTTTGCTGAGTTCACACATTTGCCTCCGAGTCTTAGACCCAAGCATATGTTGAGATTGTACTGGCTTACTTTCAAGTATGAATAAAGGTTTGCGTCTAATGTTAACGTTCTTTTGATAAGTTTTGTTTATATTTCGTTTACTTTCTTTTATGTTTCTTCTTTAAGGAAAAGGTAATATGGTATTGGCAGTTTGCGATACGTCGATGTTATTTCTGTCTTTCTAATCAGACCTCTTTGGAAAAGTTAGATTACTATCATGATCCAAATATAGTCCAGGAAGATAGAGAAGCAGCTTTCACCAACTCTAAAGTCAATAAATAAACTTCAACAAAAGAGTAAGAAATATACTCATAGATCGAACCAAAACTTTAAGATTCAATTGGATAAACACCTAAGTTTTTTCTAATACCTGGCAGATAATTATTCTGTTTATTTGCCTGTTTGTGTGCTTCTTTGTGCCTTTATTCTCCCCATTCAACCTCGTTATAAGCCAAAAGGTCTCCTGCTGGCATGCTTTGCCATTGCAATTCAATGCCAAAGGCATGGTAGACATTGCACGGATGCAACAGGCACTAGGCTGCTGCAAGAGGCAGTAGAGTGAAACAAGAATGTGTCCGGACCACCTTAATTGAATGAACACAATGAACAAGACTACACAGTAATTGTCTGTGGTTTCTTTGCCTTTTCTTTTGGCCACCTTACTCCCAAAGCCGATGAAGTTAAGTAATAATGACTATATTATGCTGTTGACTTTTGCGGCGGCCTGACATTTTTTGCTGACTGCCTTTTCTTGCCCTTTTGCAATTTGGATTATATATGGTTATTCTCGTTGTCACCAGGTTATTTCATTCAACTCCGGAGAACTCTATACCAATGTTTGAGTCTTATATCATCATTCTGGATACTTTGAGATGAGTTTAATGAGTTAAAGTAGAAAAAACATTTATACAGTTAGGATGTTATATTTTCTTGCTTCTTCTCTAAATTTAACCTTTTGTAATCTGAATTCCTGGTTTCAAAGAACGCATTAGGATTTCTGGTGATAACATTTTGTTCTCAATTTTTATTATTCAATAACTCCTTTTATTCCTTCGTTCTTCAACTTCTCGAAACATCGGTATTAATTCTTTCTCCTTTTTCGGTCTAAAGCTTTTCTTTTATTTGCATATTTTCCCTCTTACTTTCCGAAACACGCTTCCTAGCTCTTGCTATGCTCTAGCTCCAAAGCCTCTTTCTCTTATACCTTTCTTCTTTAACTTCCATCAGAATCGCTTTTTAGTTTGGACCTTTTTCCCAACTCAAAGGCACTGGACCCCTTGATCCTCTCCTTCTGACCTTGGCATATTACCCTTTGGCCTTATTCCTGAGCCCTGCAAGCTAGCAGCCTTTGTACTGTCGACAGGACTTCGTTTGATGCCCTTTGGTTCTTATTTACTCAGTCCTTTGGAGTACAAACTGTCAGTTTCACTTGCATGCAGACCTGCCTGGAGATGTAAGGTGGAGGAGGGAGGGATGGGGATGGGAATTCTCCCTGACACACTTTCCTCGAACAAGGCTTTTCGGGACCCCGCCTTGGCACATTGGTACCCTTTGGTTGCCTTATTTACTTAGTCCTTTATAGCAGACAGTGTCAGCTCCGCATACATGAAGCAGATCCACCGACCTACTTTCACCACGCACAAAACTGCCCCACCTTCTTCCCTCTCCTCTCCCTTCCCTGTTCAGCTGGACCTCTCCTCGTGGACACAGCTGAAGTCTCTTGCAGAGCCATCACGCCGGTCCCTTTGGAGCAGTGAGAGGAATGTTCGGGGCCCGCAGGAGGGAGATGCAGAAGTGGGGTCGTTTATTGGAGGACGGAAAGAGGAGGGAGAGGTTGAATTGAGAGGGTTGAGGGCAAAGGATGTAAGCCTTGTGCTCCTGAAGAACACGAAACTACTCCCAGAGGAATGAGGTTCGGTGCTGTGCCTGTATGCGATTCATATTTTAGTTTGCGTCGTGACAATACATACAGTCATCTTCGGGCATGTCTGTTTCCCGCTTTCTGTATCATTTATTTTTATATCTACATA
>NC_134786.1:68623221-68630721 GCF_046742065.1 Oratosquilla oratoria
TGTATTTGTTTATTACTCATACATTCATTTATTTACCTATTCATTCATCTATCTATCTATTCATCTTGTATCAAAATATCTATATACACTATCATTTTCATGATTTTATTCCATCTTCAACAATATTTAAGTTGATTTACTTATTCCATTGAATCATACCGTGGATCTTGCTACTTCAAACCGTGGGTTCTTTGTGTTTCGTTCTTGTTTAACATCGCTGCATTTGATTATACACAGTGACTGCGTCGCTCTGGCTATAACAGTGATCAACCATAGTTGCTTGGTCTGATAACCGGAAGCCTTCGTGTCTAAAGAATATTTTTTCGTGTCATCATCTACACTTCCTGTAAAACTATCAACACGGGGACACACTTTATACATCTGTGCACCTGGGTAAGAACAGATGATTTAGTAAAGCTAAGAGGTACATTTAATCCTGGAAGATGTGGACCAGTCGCAGAGAAGGGTGTCCACCGATGAGGAACCCCTTTTTTGTTCAACTAAACACAAACTTTTGAATTCAGAAAAAAAAAAAATTGGTAGGATGAACCACTGTCTCTGCATCTCCATCCTGTAACTTAAAGGTCCCTGATGACTGACCCCACGTCTCATTCGCCTCGCTTTACTCCAGCCATCTTCAGCCACACAGTGACTCTTGGCCCGGCCTTCAAGAACACCTTTTCTTCAGCCGGAAGCGGAGAGTTTCACTACGTCGTCTTCGTCGATGTGCGATGGCTGCCTCTCTGCACTTCCTTACATGACCATCTCGGTGGTGGGTTTACGATCTCAGTTCTCTTGATACTGAAGGTGACGAACTCGGGTTTATGCTTTTGTACGTTCGTGACCTCAACCATCCCCCCCTTTTTTATAACTGCACTTGGGTGGTAGATATAAAGAAATCTGTTCCGCACCGTAACCCATATCACCTCTCTCCCTCCCTCTCTCTATCTCACTGTCTCTCACTGTCTCGCACTGTCTCTCACTGTCTCTCTCTCACTGTCTCTCACTGTCTATCTCTGTCTCTGTCTCTCTCTCACTGTCTCACTCTCTCTCTCTCTCTCTCTCTCTCTCTCTCTCTCTCTCTCTCTCTCTCTCTCTCTCTCTCTCTCTCTCTCTCTCTCTCTCTCAATGTCTCACTGTCTCTCACTGTCTCACTGTCTCTCTCTCTCTCACTGTCTCTATCTCACTGTCTCTCTCTCACTGTCTCTCTCTCTCTCACTGTCTCTCTCTCTCTCTCTCGCTCTCTCTCGCTGTCTCTCTCTCTCTCTCTCTCTCTCTCTCTCTCTCTCTCTCTCTCTCTCTCTCTCTCTCTCTCTCTCTCTCTCTCTCTCTCTCTCTCTCTCTCTCTCTCTCTCTCTCTCTCTCTCTCTCTCTCTCTCTCTCTCTCTCTGTATCCCTTTTCATTATTATTGTTTTGTTTTAGCAGAATAAATTGAATTTGTGTCGGCTAGAATATACATGAAATGATAATCAACTCTACTGCAATCATCAATTATTATATATCTCACTTTTATTTTGGGATTTAATATTCTTGATTTTGACAGCGAGCTCACAATATGTATTCTTAATAGGATGATAAACTCATTATTGACTTTATAGCTGATGGTTAATGCTTCTAAAGTTTGTCTGCCTTCTTCACTGTGGTGACTTTATTGCCCTGAATGAAATAATATGGCGTTAATTAGAAAAAACACATTTTTTCTAAAGGTGCAAAGGATTAAAATACAAAGAAATCTTCACGCCTCAAAAAATAATTTCCCCAAAATTAATAGAATCTACAGAGATTACCTGGGGTGAAATCTTCAGGTTGCCAATTGGTTATTGTAAACAATGTTCCGTATTCAAATATCAGGAATCATTCATTACCATATACAAAGTACACATTTATTCTGACGGTCACCAGGCAGTTTTATTCAGTTAACTAAAGCTCACCTGAGCAGCTAATTTGTTACATTTTCCACGATTAATCATTCCCCACAAAAGGTATGTTTTCCTCGGTGCCATTAATTATTACCCTACCACAGCCAATTTCGGGTGACGCGCATTATACCTGGCGTCGTATCAACGTAAACGCGTTGGTAAGTTGGATTAAGGTGATCAGCCTCGTACTTTGCAGCTCGAAGCAAAACAGCCCAGTTCAAAAACAAAGAATAAGTGCTCTAGATAATCGTTTGACGATCATCGTTGAGCCATGACCGATGATCGTCGGTGAGCGATCTATCTTGACTGCCGTCATATGGTTATGTTGTCGAAGAAAACTCAAACTGGAACCAAGAAGCTGATACATGTGGGTTAGTAACATTAAGCCTTTCAGACGTAGTTTCATCACTGTTATGGTAGTACTCTTTTGAGTCAAACTCAAGATACTGTTTGTTCTTCTGACATCCTTTCTCAGGCCAAGAATGGAGCTTAAATTGAATGAAAGTGCTTATATATGACGCGGCAATTCGTATATTCGTTTACATAATTATTTGTTTATTTGTATACTAATTAATCTATTCTTATGTCTACTTATTTATGTGTTTATCTATGTCATTAACTTTGTATTAACTTTTTCATTTACTCCCTATACTTGTTTTTATTCATTAGTGTATTACATTATCTTTTAATTAGATGATTGATTTACTTATCATTTATGTATTTTTATCCATCCATTCATTCATTTGTTACTTATTTACTTATTGATATATTCATTCACTTGTTTATTTATTTATTCATTTATTAATTTATTTTATTTTTTCCCATTTCCTTTTTTATATATTTATTTGCATATATTCTATTCATTTGTGTATTAATATATGTTTATTTATCAATCTCTTTATACATTTATTCATTTATATATTCATTCATCTGTTCATTCACTAAGTTTATTTATTTATTTACTTGTCTATACATCTATTTATGTATTTGTTTTTATCTATTTATTTATTTATTTCTATTTTCTTCTCACTTGATTATCTATTTGAATATTACTTACTGATTTATTTACCTATATCTTTATCTTTTGTTAGCTACACCTATCCAATTAGTCAATGGTTAATCTAAAACTATCTATGATTAAAGGTTATCTCTATCTGTTACGTCATACGTGACATCATAATTTGTATCATCACATGTGACGTAATGACATACGTCGCCATAGTATAATATTTTCCTCACAGAAAGAAAATAAAGACGTCAAGAAAAGCGTCGATGCAACGTTCGAGTTCTTCGCCTTTTGCTGCCGAGTCTGGTCACGACCTCAGGGCGGCTGGCGAAAGATCTAGAACACGGCTCGGCGAGCTTCGCCCATCCGCGTGAATATCTCGATTCTCCGTCTCTATTTACGTCTAATGAATCTGGCCATAGCCCGCCAGCCAAGGGTCGCCGCATGTCCTCGACAGCACTAGCCTCGTCCAAATGGCCTACCCTGTTCTTCCTCTTCCTCTCTATTCTATTCTATTCTATTCTATTCTATTCTATTCTCTTCTCTTCTCTTCTCTTCTCTTCTCTTCTCTTCTCTTCTCTTCTCTTCTCTTCTCTTCTCTATCTATCTATCTCTATCTCTTCCTTCCTTTACTCCTTCTCCTCCTTGTCTTCCTCTTCCCTCTCCTTCACTTTCTCTCTCTACTTCTTTCTTCTTTTAGTTTTCCTCATACTATTCATTTTCCACTTTCATTTCTTTTTCCATTCTTTCTTTCCTCCTCATTCGCTCTCTTTGTCAGCTTCCTTTTCTACTTCCTCCTCCACTTATTATGTTTTAATTCCCTTTTTGAACACTTTCTTTCATTTTCCTTCATCGCCCTTCCCTATCTTTGTCCTTTTTTTATTTTTAATCTTCCTTCTCTTGCCTTTTGCTTCTTTCTTCTTCCCAGCCTCCTATTTCTCTTTGTCCTCTTCCAACTACCTCTTAGCTGTGGTTGAAGGTACTCTGCCTTTTTCTTCGTATTCAGTACCTCTTCTTCTCCTTGTCATCTTTTCCTCTTCTTCGTACACCCCATCTTCTTTTTCGTCCTCCCCTCTTCCCTCATACCGCTTATCATTTTATTTCTCTGTCTCTTCCACTTTCTTCTCTTTTTGTCTTCCTCAGGATTGTTCTCCCTCCTCTCTTTCCACATCAACTTATTTTCTTTTTAGTCATTTCTTTCCTCATACTTTTCATCTTTTTCGTTTTCTTCCTCCTCCGTTTTCTTCTCTTGTTTTCTTCAAGTTATTCCTCCATCCCCTCTTCCTCGTGAACTTGTATTCTTGTCCTCCTCCTCTTCCTCTTCCCCCCTTCTCCTTTTCTTCCTTCAAGTTATTCCTCCATCCTCTTTTCCTCATGAACTTGTATTCTTGTCCTCCTCCTCTTCCTCTTCCCCCCTTCTCCTTTTCTTCCTTCCTCTCCTCCTCGCCTCGCCGCTCTCATTTCTCTTCCTCCTCACAGGTTTGGTCTATCCGAAGTGACATTTCACGATCTTCACACGTTTTCTCCAGGATGTTCTCACCAGCATGCTCTCATGCTTCCTTGCATATATGCTCTCAGTTGCCAGTTCCTCCTCTCGTAACTTCAGATTCACTAAGATGTTTGCCTTACACCCAGTTTCTTGTTGTTTTACGTCAATGTGAGATTTTGCTGACTTTTATATATGCTCTTACTTTTAGTATAGCGTTGTATATTTTTTCCTGATTTTTTCTCTATTTTCTTTTCTCAAAACACGAGTGTATCTATAATCAAGTTTTAGCTGATATTGTTTCTAACTTGCTCTAGATTTTATTTTTTCCGATAGATTCTTACTAACATTTATCTTTTTTCATTAAGTTTTTATCTCGTATGTATAATTTTTAAGGATATGCTCAGCCTTAAGTTCGCTGATATGCTCTCTTATGGTTATTACTTGTATGCTCTTTTACGAAACCTGATTGCCTCTGTATAATTTTTAAGGATATGCTCAGCCTTAAGTTCGCTGATATGCTCTCTTATGGTTATTACTTGTATGCTCTTTTACGAAACCTCATTGCCTCTGTAAGCTACAAATTCTTACCCGCATACTTCCGTTGACAATTTCATGCTCACCCCACGCTCCGGGTTGTTGCAGTTCCATCGATACACAGTCACCTTTATGGTTTCCAGCATTTTTCTTCCACCCTGACTGTTGTCATAGTATTGTATTCATCTCTGAAGGATCCTCTCGGAAGAGAAGTCATTATAGTCTATTCGAAGGTTTAAGATTCATTCAAATAAACATCTAATTAATATACTCTAATGTCTGCTAATTGTTTGGCTCATTTATTTATTCATTTATTATTTTATCTTTCTGTTCTTACCATCCGACCAAGTTATGGACCAAAAGGTCTCCTGACGGTTTGCTATTCTTTCGTAATCTTTTGTAAACCTTTATTCATTACCGTGGTATCCTTCCTATAGTGAGTGGGTTGCAGTCTATCTCGATTTACTTTTTTTAAGTATCGGGTTTCGTTTTTTATTGTTATATTTCATTGCGCCACTTGGGGAGCAAAGCGATGCCCTTCCTGACTAAGCCCTTCTAAAGCTGGTGGCATCTTTCCTTTTAATCTCGCTACCAACAAACTACCTTACTTTTTTCCGTGGCACCCTTTAGTAAGAAACGTACTATTCCTTTCAATACAGCGACTTCATGATAGTTATTTTGGAAAAACGCTAGATGTATTTATTTCTACCGAAAAAAGGAGACGAAATGTAAAATGCGAATTGTCAATTGTTTCAATTCAACTTCGAGGTGAGCCTTAAATCAATCAGTCAATCCGTTGCCTGGGGTTTCTCTTGCTGAGGAGGTTACAAGATTGACTCACATGTCACTCGAGAGAAATATATTGTGTTGTTGTCTAGGCAAGGATAAGGTAGTGCAGTGTAGGATGAGATGTTCGTTCTTTTATGTGTGGTAACTGTATCTGCAACGATTTGATTCTGTAACCAGGCCTATTCGGTGTTGTTATTGTTTCAAAGCTGAGTTTTATCCAGAATGTAGTCGTACCAATATAGTTCTTTGTTGTCGGTGAATTGATTTCTTGGTTAGGATGATGTCTGGGATTGTAGGTGGAGTGTAAAGTTTGTATGTCTGTCTTAGAGTGGTCACTTTGCAATTTGAGTGCGTGTTTTTGTATGGATATGTTGCAATGTGTACGTTTGAGTAGCATACTGCCTTTTTTCATTAATCTGTTTTTGTCTGTGTTATGGTATGAAAGAGATATGTGGAACTGATAAACTTATTATTTTCATTTGCAACTAGTGAAGGGATGGATTTTGGTTTCTGGATATAGAAGTTTCAATGAAGTTGTTTAATTGACCTTATTATTCCTAACACTGTTCTGTGTAGTTTGATTGTTGTATACTTGAATGCCTGCTGTGAAAGGGTAGACAAGTGAGTTTCTTAAGGGTTGGTTGTATATTGTGATTAGTACTTCTACTGACCAAAAACCGTGTTTGCTACTGATCTTAGTATGTTTGTGTTATTGTAGACACTATTGTTATTGTTGTTTATGCTGCTGCTGTTTTTGTGTTTGTTGTTCTTGTTCTTGTTTTTGTTGTTGCTATTGTTGTTGTTTTTGTTTGTTTTTGTTTATGTTTTTGCTGATGTTGCTGATGTTGTCGTTGTTGTTGTTCTTTTGATATGTGGGCTGAAAGACATGTGCGTATCAAAAGAGAGGCTTCGAATTTTAGGATTTATTTAATGGGAAGTTGGCAGTTCACTTTGATTGTTCAATGCTATGCTGAGCTATTACTGTTTGGTCATTTATCTGCAGAGATGAAAACTTTGATGAAACGTTCTAGATTCGAAATGGTAAGGTAACTCTTGAAGAGGATAAATGGTGCTTATATACTGGGATGAAACTTAAGTCCTTCAGCTTTATGCTTCGTTGGATAATTTGTTCTCTTATAAACAAATTAATTTATGCAAATGAGGAGAGGCTACCCGACTTGTAAGGAAAAGTTGTTACCCCTTTAGCTCGGTATTATATTTCATCCACTCCATTCATCCAAATGCTGAATAAATTTCCTCCTTCACATTTAACTTGATAAGAGGAATTAAAAATATCGAGTAACTTAAAAAGCCCCGACTTCCCACCTTCCAAACACATGAATATATATTCATTCGAATTTAATTATCTCTTCTCCTCTGAACCTCCTCATCAGGACATAAACACCTTTGCAGTGTCTTCCGCCTCTCCTTTCCTCTTTTTTCGACTTCCGCCTTTGACCAACATAACGGCGCCAGAAACCATTAGCAAAGTTGCTGTCACCCACATCACATCATCAGCTCGACCAAAGAAGAGATAATATTCTTTCCATGCACACATGCACGCATACATACGTACACACACACACACAACACACACACACACACACACACACACACACACACACACACACACATATATATATATATATATATATATCACTAAAACGCGTAAATGTAAGATTTCGCAGAAAACCACTCGGGAAATAAGTACACTATGATCCGAATGTTTTCGTCCATTCAGACATTTTCAAGGAATACAGAA
>NC_134786.1:68640721-68645721 GCF_046742065.1 Oratosquilla oratoria
CATCCTCGGCTCATGAAACGATTTCAAAGAGACCTTTGTTCATCAGTGGATGTGAAATGACTTATTGATTGGCAAAGTATAAACAGGCATTGTAGATGTAGATCAGTGTTTCCCAACCTTTTCCGACCATAGCACCTCTGTTGTCATGTCTAAGCAGTCCAGCACCCCTATCTTGTTATTAGAAGGATAAAAGAAAGTGAAGTGTACTGCTTGATGATTTATTTTCTTGATTCCTTAGAACTGAAACAAATTGAAAATACTGTTTGTAGAAGAAATAAGAACACATCAGAAAAATAAAATAGCATGGAAAAAGTCAAATATGCACGACTAAGTAATCAACGATACATATATCAATGTGCTTTTTGTGTGCATCACTTCCCAGCACCCCCTATAATTGATTTCAGCACCCCCAGGAGGTGCTAGCACCCCAGGTTGGAAAACGCTGATGTAGGTAAATTGTTCATTCATGGTAGCTGACGGTTAATAGACATTGTGCGTCTTATTTCAAATAACGTATGTAGCGTTCTTTCTTTACTTCACCTAAAGTGCGAGAGATCAGCCTGACCCAAGAATCTGGACAGGAATTTTTCAATGGTTCCTCTACGGTGTGTTGCCCGGGGTTATAGTTGAAGATAATTTCACGATGGTCGCGATGAGGTCTACAAACACTCAAGTGTATTTCATTTTTCACAAAATTAAAAAAAATTGTGTGTATCTTTGACAAATGTTAAGGTTTACAATTAGATATTTTCCTTGATTACCTTCACTACCGAGAGTGAGGAATGGAAATAGATAAAACAGTCTGGCATCAAGAAAATTACCTCTGGGAAGTGAAGGCGAGGAGCGTACGCCAGGAGGGGCTTAGCTGCTGCGCTGTGAGGACCTTTGGGCACGTAACAAACGCTGCTGGAAATCGGAAAGAAGTGCGGGATTCGAACCCACAACTATGCGAGACCAGCACGCTTCCGTTTACGTTACCAACGTGGTACGGAACGAGTTAAACGTGGTTGGCTATAAGCTCTTCTTTATTAAGTGGAGCCACGTGAAATGCATGAAACAGTTTGGTACCAATAAAATAAAAGCAAATTTCCAGGCAGTATGAAAGGGGCTAATCAAGTAGAAAGTGTTTATAATAATGGGAGAATAACTTTAAATCCTAAGAGGCAAGGAGTTAGGGATTTAAGTAATGAATATACAAGTCAGCGAGCAAACATCATGGAGAACGATACCGACCCAGCTGAGTTTGACGTCATTCGATTGTGATCAAGGAAGGGTTACGTCGTTTTCTAGGCTGAAGCAGTTACGTCAGTAAATCAGGTCACCAGATGTAATATGTGATGAAATGCTTCACACAAACTGCTTTTGTTCCAACTACGTCGCAGACACGCACGCACACACACATACACACATTGATACGTGCACCTGAATGTGAATTTATATGTATATATATATATATATATGTATGTATATATATATATATATATATATATATATATATATATATATAGTCTTTTGGAATTAGCTGTTTACTATATTTATCAATTTCAGTTTCCTGACCTAGTATATATTAACACCAATAACCTTGTTATACTGATGACCTAGTTGTTATACAAAGTGAGTCTGGTGTGATAAGACATACCTCTTCTTATACAAATCATTGTCTATGACTGAAAAAAAGAATGCTAATTAATTAGTTTATATTGTTTTATGCCAGATGCAACACATCCCCCCCCATCTTCCGCCAAACTCGAAACACGCGTCAGAATGCTGGAAGTAAATCAGAACGTGGAATACAGAATTTAATCAAACTTATCCATCTATATTCTGTATTTTCAAGGTTCAAGTTCTAAAGAAATTTATATAATTTTCCCACCATCATGACCTTGAGAGTAATATTAAATGAAGCAAACTTAGTCTTTAGTCTCTACGTGTGTGACCAGGGCTGAATAATTCATATTTCTATATTTGCTAATTGGAAACATAAATTTTCAGGATCAACTGGAAATATTTCCTATGATATAGCGTGAATTATTCAATATCACACGTGGGTAATTATTTTCCATTTTCAAAACAATCCTATTAATTCTCATTAAATTACAACCACTTGACCTAGATACATAGAAAGGCTTTACAAATAATGGCAGGGCCAGTCTTCCATTCCTGCAAATGTTTGTCTTCTGTATTCACCCTCTCTCCCTTTTCCAAGCTCTTTCCCCATTGCTCTTGTTTTATTTTGTATGTGAAGATTAATTGTTATTAAAGGTGAATCCCCCTTTGCAGAACCAAGTCAAGCATTACTGGTTTTGTGTTGTTAAATAACCTGTGGTTTTATTTACACACACATACATACACATACACATACATACATACATACATACACGCACACACACACACACACACACACACACACACACACACACACACACACACACACACACACACACACACACACACACACACACACACACACATACACACATACACACATACATACACACACATACACATACATACACACATACATACACACACACATACACACACATACACACACACACACACACACACACACACACACACACACACACACACACACACACACACACACACACACACACACACACACACACACACACACACACACTCGTATGTATATATAAGTTATAGATAAATAGATACATAAGCAGACAAAGGAATAGATCAAATAGATAAATGAATAGATAAATAGAGACAAATGAATAGGTAGATAAATAACTAATAGATAGATAAATAGATGAATACATAAATCAATAAACAAATAAATAAGCAAGTGGCTAAATAAATCAAATAAACAAAAACAAGTAAACACAAATAAATAAATAAATAGATAAATAAATAGATAAATATATTAATAATATAAAAGATTTGAGTCAATCAATCGATCTTTCAATCATTAAACGAATGAAAAAAGGAATGGATTGATAAAACAAATAAATATAAACATACTGTGAGCATGCATGTTCACAGGATATCTAAGACAAAGTTTACATAATTTCGACTTGTATTAGCACATGACATCCATTACAGGTGAACGTGGCTAAACCTCACGTAAACCCTTGCAAAGGCTCATCGCCAGAGGACTGCATACGTGTGTATTGGCCACCTTGCGCGGAGCGTGATATTCCCTCAAGTATTTGCTTTGCGCACCTCACGCGCTCGCACGATTCCCTCCTGGCCATTCATCATTAACATCTGTGTATTTATTGGTTTAGATCTATCCGTGCAGTTTGGTGTTTCACCCCTCGGGGCCTCGACGACTTCTGCAGCGGCCGAAATCAAGTTGTCAGCCATTTGCCGGAGGGTCTTCAAACTATTGACCAGAAGCTTCCCCAAGGTCTCCTCGGGTCCTGTCTCAGGGCCCCTCGCCTTGTGGGTAATGATTTTGCTTCAGTTACCTTAGGTTAAGCTCACACTTACTCATGTATTGTGAGTATCCCAATCAGTCTCATTCTTAGATAAAGTTCTTGCTTGACGGAAGCTCTTCGAGCTTATGACCAGTGGCTTTGTCAAGACCTACTCGGGTTCAGTCCGAGGCTCACTCAACTTATGGGTAGTTGTTTTGCTTCAGTCACCTTCTTAGATTAAGCTCATACTTCTTTATATATTGTGAGTATTCCATTCAGTCTTTTTCTTGGATTAAGCTCTTGCTCGTTGATATACAGTGAATACCCCGTGAGTTCTGTGAACTAAACTGTATATTGTCAATTAGTTCCAGGAAGTTCGGTATTGTTGAATAGTTCTGGCCAGTTTGGTCAGGCCTGGATGTTCTAGCTCTGACAAAAGAAGGGTGACCCTTTCATCTTCTCTTAATTCTGTTGTCTTTCCTTACACAGATTCCCTAACTGAGCTAAACCGTAACGGACTAAAATACTAAAAACTGTCCTCTCTTGTCAATAAAAATAACCTTTCAAAACCAAACCAAAATGCATCAAATCGACACCAATATACTTCTTAAAATATAAAATCATACACCAAGAAAGGACATTTTTTACTGTATCATAACAAATATGACATATTTAATGGTTTTGTTCTGGCTAAAAACAAACTATCTCATTCGTCTTGGAGGCTACCGTGGTCAGTTAAGTCATCTCCTCGAATAGGCTAGCTGTTACTCTGCATTGCAACATGCGAAAAACGGAAGCTTAAAAGAACCACTACAGCAAAAACTGAAAGCTCTTCCATCTACCCACTGGTCTTCTCGCCAAAAACATAATTTCATTCAGCTGAAAGAACGCCAGTGCTAAAAGGATTGAAAGAAAAAAGGAAAGAAAGAAATAAGAAAAGAAGGAAGAAAGGGAATAAGTAAAGAAAGAAACGAAAATAATGGAAAAGAAAGAATAAGGAAAGAAAGAAAACGAGAAAGAAAACAAGAAAGAAAGAAAGAAAAAAGAAAAAGAAACAACAATATGTTGAGTGTTTAATATGATTTTGGTCATAAATCTTACAGATTTTATTGGGCTGAAGTGATCCCCTCCAATAGTGTTCATATAATTTACTAAACAAGGTTAAATTGTTGCTTCAAACATTTCATATTCCTTTACACTTCCTTCCAGTCCTCAACTTTAGTTTACTGTTGATAATTCGCTCAGCTTCACCAGACGACGTAAATTGCTGCAGCCTCTCTCTGGTTTCTTTCGGAGCAACCTGTGTCCTATTGCCTTACGATTGCTGCTGCTGCCACTTACGATTTAGACCCAAATTCACGAAGAACGGACGTTCCGCCCAGCAGCTACGGCCCTCAACCTCCTAACAGACACCCAGTTGTCTCCAGACTTCTCTTCGACCACGTAATAGTTACTTAATTGGTTTCTCCCTTCCAACTCCCTGTCTACCCACAGTTCTCCTGTTCTCGCCTATCTACGCCTCACCAGGGCTTCTCAACTATCCTTCACTTTCATTTCTATTGATGTTCTCTTTCTCTTTAAATCACAGTCCTCCTCTTCTTCCCCCCCCCTATATTG
>NC_134786.1:68650721-68655721 GCF_046742065.1 Oratosquilla oratoria
TATGTGAATATAGCATATACATCCCACACCTTGTAGGTATAATACTAATATATTGTCCCGATAACAAGCGTTTCTATCCTTGGAAACAATATTGCACCGAAAAGTTTGAGCCTAGATATTATATCTGAGAGATTTAAGGGGGATAACATAGAGGAACAATAATGTAAGTTTAAAATAATCATCATGTTTTTTTCTTGTGATGGAGAATAATTCCAAATATAAAAAAAATGCTGGGTGGCTCTGGTCCGTAAGGATGTCGCTAAACCCCCGTAGACTACTGAGCTTATACAGCATCTTGATGGAGTTCCATGTAAAGGCACCATCACACTGGGCTATTTTTCCTCCAACGTCCAATTAATCGGCTATACTCCTCACATCACTATGACACACTATTTTGTTTTCTCGACAATTTACATAGAATGTCATTTGATAATATGCTGGAGGAAACTTTTCCTTCAGCCCGTCAGATTTCTCCCCGAAAACTGCGGGCTGCAGGTTTGCTCCAACAGTCGGAGTTAAAATAGCCCAATATGATAACACCTCAAGGAAGAAAAGTCCCTTTACTCAGCCCCATTTGATTATCTTTCACGACGCGTGTGGGAGCACAGCGGCGGCATTCTTATCCCCCTCCCTGCCACAAAACCATAGAAAAAAATGAAACTGTGTTATAACGATAGGACGAGAGACTGAAAGACACCAGAGAAGAATAGAATAAAATTTGTTGAAAACAAATGTCTCAATATTTTTCTATGAATAAAGAATTGTTTCCTAATATAAGTCAATATCACAGCACGGGGTTCATGTTGTGTGGTGTCCACGTATACTTGGATGTGTGAAAGGACATATATTAGATACACATACACGTGTGTGTGCGTGTGTGTGTGTGTGTGTGTGTGTGTGTGTGTGTGTGTGTGTGTGTGTGTGTGTGTGTGTGTGTGTGTGTGTGTGTGTGTGTGTGCGTGTCCGTGTGCGCGTGCGTGCGTGTCCGTGTGTGTGTGCGTGTCCGTGTGCGTGTGCGTGCGTGTTCGTGTGTGTGCGCGCGCGCGTGTGTCTGTGCGCGCGTGTGTGCGTGTGCGTGTGTGTGTGTGTGTGTGTGTGTGTGTGTGTGTGTGTGTGTGTGTGTGTGCGTGTGTGTGTGTGTGTGTGTGCGCGCGCGTGTGGGTGCGTGCGTGTGTGTGCGTGCGTGCGTGCGTGTACAAGCCTGTAACCACATGTTTGTGCACTTGTGCGTACTGTTTATGATGAAATAATTTTCAATTGTTTACCAGCTATTGACATTATAATCAATAGTTAATATACGAGAGTCAACATAATCTAGAATATTACGACAACCTTCTCAACTGTTTTTTGAAATGTATAGATCAACAGTCCTTCATGTACAATATAAGGTATTTTTGTGATATTTTGAAAATCTCCACTGATCATTACACAACTGTGCATATGCATGTGTATGGTATTGTGAAAACATTTAACACGTTTTTTATATGGATTTTTGATGAATTGTCGGGTTTTATCAACTTTTACAAAGACAAAAGTCGAGATAATTGGAAATGTTTATATAGTCTCAGGACAGACATAGAAATATTCTCATATAAACAATAAAAGTTCATTAAACTTTTTTCATTCTGTAATATTTATGAAAGGATGAAAATAGCTTCGGATATTTTTTAATTCTTTATTTATGGTTGATCTGGAACATATGACATGTGTATATATCAACCCTTACATACAAAGGGACCGTAATTCTCCAAAAGTCTAGTAAACATATCAATCACAAAGCAAAAACTTATGACCTGCTGTTTGTATCCGTTGCCTCGGTGGGGCTTTAATTAATGTATTAAGTCTGAACGTAGACGAATTTGTCACTCGCGACAAGGTAATAGCTCTGTACTGTGTAGAAAGTCGATGGAAGGGAATTTGTGTTTGCGTTGTACCCTGTCATCCGCCTCGACAATGTAAACGTTACCCGGTGTTTGCAAGCTGTCATCTGTGGTTGACTTGACGTCGAGGAACAACAGAAGTACTATCCTCTCAGGCACTTACCTCATCCACTGGCTCTCCATTCAACCTTAACTTATTCACAACCGAAGGACTTTCCCATAATCTAAATAAAATCACATGGCGGCAGATAGATTACTGGGAATGAAGAAATAAGACCCAACGGCAGGGTTCAGTTATTCTGAAGGTGCATTGTCTTATATATCTAATAGGATTAGCTATAATTTGTTTCGTTCTTCTAAGGGAAGGTCGCTACTACCCAAAGATAAAAAGACGAAGACACATCTACTTTAGTCGGCCACTGTGGCACGTCTGACTTATATCTAATCTTCACAGACATAAGGATTTCACTTCGAGTCCTGAATGCTTTAGGTGAAGACCAAATTGCCTGCCACTCTATGTTCTGTGGATAAATGTGAAGACTTTGGTGACAGTTAAGTGTCATTGAACCGCAAGATCTTCACGCACACGCAAGCACGCAATATGAATAATTAGATAAAATAAAATAAAAAGAAATACATGTAACCTATGATTAATAATCCTAACGCAGCACAGTTAAATTCCTTGTCTGCCAGAAGCTTGATTAGATTCATCACTATTCCTTAATTATTCCTCTCAAGTTAATGAATTATTTTAACGTCATAGGATACAAGCTGTACCAGTGAACTCTGGCGAGGGTCCATTTCAAAGGATTGTTGATAATTAACTAATAACATCAAAGCTTGTATCCTAATCCCAGCTAACCTACTTGAATATTTCATTGCGGCTCTTGTTTGTGCTGCGGCACCCTTGCTTGCGGTCAAGCTGACCTCTGTATGTTCTTTGTGTCCTTTAGCTTGAGGACACACAATACTGTTTAGATTTTGCTTCGGGTGATGATAGACGAGAGGATACACTGTGCTCGGGGAGGTGAGGCTCTTTGGGTTATTTTTCTTTTTCAACCAAATGATACAGTTTCGAGATGTCGCTGTATTCAATGTCACGTGATCTTATTCGTTTCAGGACCTCATAGACTAGAGATAGATGACTTCAAACATCGCTTGTAACAACCATTTTCACAAGCAAATATATATATATATATATATATATATATATATATAAATAAATATGTGTGTGTGTGTGTGTGTGTGTGTGTGTGTGTGTGTGTGTGTGTGTGTGTGTGTGTGTGTGTGTGTGTGTGTGTGTGTGTGTGAATATCAACAAACTTCACATTTTCATTTCCAACCATCAGCAACGTGTCATTCGTAATTGGATTTTTTTAAATCAACTGCTATGTGGACCGATAACTCCATTCCGGGTTTCTTTCAGAACTCTTGAAGTAGTCAGATGGATTCTAATACATTACTACCCTACGCTTAACTCCTTCAGAACCCTTGTATTTCTTTAAGAAATTTGTTCTTTTTTGGCTTCCAGCAGTGACTGTTACCTGCCCCAACAGTCCAAGCGCAGATGGCAAAGGTGACTGCTTCGGCCTCAGCTCTTCACCACATTCTTTTTTCTTGTCCTTTTTCCTTTTTCCTTTTTCTTCTTTTCCTTTTTCCTTTTTCCTTTTTTTTTTCTTTTCCTATTTCTTCATCTTTTTATTATTTTTTTTATTATTTTTCTTTTTTTCTTGTTCTTTCTTGCTCCTGTTCTTGTTCTTTTTTCTTATTCCTGTTTTTTTTCTTGTTCCTGTTCTTCTTTCTTGTTCTTGTTCATTTTTCTTTTCCCTGTTTGTTTTTCTTGTTCCTGTTCTTTTTTCTTGTTGTTCTTTTTTCTTGTTCTTCTTTTTCGTTATTTTTTCTTGTTCTTTTTTCTTGTTCTATTTTCTTTTTCTTTTTCTTTTTATTTATTTTTTATCTTTATCTTTATCTTTCTTTATTTTTATTTTGTTTTCTCCCGTCTGAAAGAGTTCTAAGCCGATCAAGCTCCTTCCACAGTTTTTCCTCATCATAGACCAGATCAAAAAGTACTTCAACTTACCGAGGAAGGGGGGTGCGTTTGATTTCATACAAACGATATTCTATACAGAGGTATTAACATACACACTCCCCTTAGGCGAACCTATGACGATTTTTTCAGCTGAAAACCTGACCTCTATGGAAAAAGTCAATTGACCTTGATGAGTAATATATTTCATGTAAGTTGCTCCACTAAATACTATAGCAAAATGTTTATTTTGTCTCTAATATAAAAAACAATGTGAATATATGTACGGTATATGTATGTATGTATATATGTATGTATATATACATGTATGTATATATACATGTATGTATATATATGTATGTATATATATATGTATATGTTTATATGTATGTATATATATATGTATATGTTTATATATATGTATATATATATGTATATATACATATATATACACATATACATATATATATACATATATATATATATATATATATATATATATATATATATATATATATATATGTAATGTATGTATATAAAGCTAAGTCAAAGACACGCACCTACTCCTACCCATTCTATTCCCATCCACAACCCTTTCCCCACTTCATCTTAGCTCCTCCTGGATGACGGGTCCTCCCTGTATCCCGCCCACTACGCTGGGTCAGAAGCAATGTAACAAGACACAGTACATCCACAGCAAGTCCGTTTCACTTATTCGGTGACCCACCTCCTCGGTCCGTTTATGCAAAGCAATAGGAGGAAAATCCCTTTTGGCTGCGTCAAAGTATCATTTTCACATAAACATCCCCTACTCCCCCATCACTCGCCATTCCCTTCCTTGCACAATAGTATCATCTATACACTGTCACTCTCCACTCATCTCTATATCCTGCATTCTTCCTTTCTTGCTCAACAGACATTACTCTCTTCCTCAATGCCCCCTTTACCCCATCCATCCATCTAATCCTCGGTCGTTCCCTCAAGTTGACTCACCCCACTTCTGCCTTCCACACTTATTTTACCAATCTTTCATCACTCGTTCTTTTCCATATGTCCAAACCGGCCCAATAATCTTTTATGAGACCTATCAGCAT
>NC_134786.1:68665721-68675721 GCF_046742065.1 Oratosquilla oratoria
CATGATTGTGTACCTGCATGTATACGTCAATATATAGCATGCATATACCATTATTTTATGTATATGTATTTATATGTTTTAATGTATGGAACTCCTAGAGTATAAGACGTTTAAGTGTTCATCCTTGTATGTAAATATTCATACAAGCACGTATGAATGCAAACACGGAGATATATACAGGAGTAGTTTACATTTTGCCCCAGCTGTAAATACGAACATGCTTCTACCTTTTCCCTCGTGTATATACATGTGTTTTCAATACCGTAGTGAAATGGAGGGTGAGCAAGTGATGGGGGAGACGGAGGGACCATTGATTAAACTACAGCTTAAGATGATTGACTAATCGTTAAGACTTAGTTAAAGGATAAACCATTTCTACCCTCTCTTTCGACCCAAGGGTCGCCTGAAGATTAACCTAATCAACACAATGGTATCGTTTTCTTGTGGTTAATGTCATATGATTTTGTTTGGCCAAAGAAACAATTTAGGATTCATTCATGTCTCGGTTAGCCATCTTATTACAATAATGTATTTTTTAGGTACATCAGAAACTTTTATAAAAGGGAGAGACGTTCCTTTGGATGATATCTTCCCTATCGAGAGAGAGCGACAAAAATAAGGAAAAGCTTGATAAAAACAAACGAACGAACAAACAGATTTAGGTTGAAAAATAACTTATGAGCTTAAATCAAAGTGGATATAAAATTATTCCACTAGGTATACTAATGCTAAGTACGATCACACAGTACCTTTATGAACTTTAAACGAAGGGTAAAAAATGATCTTGGTGTAATTATTAATTATCAATGACCTCAAATCACTTGCACCTAGTATTTGTCTTGGAGAAGGTAAATATGATTCTAGAACAAAGATCACAAACTTTAGTTTAGAAAAATCTGTCATCAACCAACAATAAGCCACAATAGCGGCAGCAGAGATCAGAACCACATGATAAGAACCACATTAAAATTGAACGTATGCCATTGAGAAAAAATATCATGAACAAACAGATGCATAAATGGATAATATGTATGCATATACATAAGTACCTAATATGAAAGGGAAAGAAATAAGTAATAAATGGGTGAGGTGGGTGAGAAGTGGGTACACTCCCTTGGCTGACCACCTTCATTGTACGTGGGATGAGCCTCATAACTGATGATGATAACCCGTGAAATCACAAACCCCAACACAAACTCCCGGAAACTATCGACCGGTAGGCCCTGAGCCCGCGATACAGAGTTCAATAAGGGTCTGAATACACGATTCTTCAACCACAGAAGAACATTTGAAAAGAGAGCCAATGCCTCGTGGCCATTACACGAGAAAAGTTCTGGGGAAGTGGGGTCGGGAACTGTAGATGAGGGATCCCGGGAAAGCCCCCACTTTATCCAAATGGAAGTACTTGAAGGTCTCCTTCAAGGGACCCTTGAAATAATTGACAATAACGGAAAGGGCAAAAGCTTATAGGAGATAGACCAGCTGTGAAGATTGAACGAGAAGTTGCTCCCTGACTGGAGGGGGCGTCATCTGATGAGATTACGGACTGTGAGGGCGAAAGCCAAGATATCAGAAGTCGAAGACGGAGAGCCTGGATTCGGAATTGGGGGCATCTGTGGAAAGTTGTATATCACCATCGTTTGGTCTGACTAGGGGAAGTCACTGCGTATCTTTATTTTCTGAGGATATTGTCAGGCGTCAATATTTGGTATCATTAACTAGGGTAAGAAAAAATAAAATAAAATAAAGGAAAAGACAAAAATAAAATTAAATTAAATTAAGTAAAAATGAAACAAAATAGGATATAATAAGATAAAGTCAAATAAAATGAAACAGAAAAAATAAGTAAGATGAAGTGAAATACTCGTAAAATAAAATGAAACATAATATAACAGAATCATACAAATATAAAGATAAATAAGTTAATAAAAATGACTATATATATATATGCATATATGTATATACATATATACATATATATATATATATATATGTAATATATATATGTATGTATATATGTATAAATAGATCTATGTGGATAAAGCCATGGATCTTCTGAATGATCACAACACCTACGAAAAACTTAAACAAACAAACAAATAAATGGGTGAATAAATGAAAATAAATAAATAAATAAATAAAATTAAAAGACATGGCTGCTTCTTTTAATAGGCATGCACGTCATATCGCCACCAGTTAATAGGTCTCCAAACTCAAAGTTTTCACTTCCAAGTTGCCTTATTTTCATGGCCTTCCTAAGTTGCATAAAGAAGGTACCCCATTAAGGTCCATCATCTCTAAAAGGGGTTCATGCACTAACAAACTTTCGAAATAGCTTGCGCGCTTGTTATCACCTTTTGTGGGGAAATTTTCCAACTCACATATAACATATTAAGAAGATTTCATCCAGATAATCGAGGATATTAATATTCCAGGCTGTAGTTTATTAAGTCTCGGTATTATTTCTTTATTTACAAACATTTGCGTTTATGATGTGTTTTTTTCTAGAAACCAAGCTAAAAGCATTCCTAGACAAATTCCTCGTTTGTACGCACTTGTCTTTCGACTATTTTTTTTTTCTTTCAAATTTTGTTCTATAGGCAAAAGTTTGGATGTAGTATGGGTTTTAACCTTTCTTCTGTTCTGGTCAATCTTTACATGGAATACTTTGAGAGTGTTCTTATTCCAATAATAAAACCCCAAGATATGATTTGGTTCAGATATGATGATATTGTCACCCTTTGGGACGAGAGTTGGGGTCCCTTTGATATTTTTCTAGAAAAAAAATAATTATCAGTTACTAATATAAATTTCAAAGTGGAATGGGAAGATAGTAAAACTCCCTTTTTAGACACCTTAATCATGAGAAATGGGAATAGGATTGCGTTTACTGTATATGGATGATGATGTGATGCATGAGGTGGAATGAGGTGGGGGGATGGGGGTGAGGTGGTATGTGTGAGAAAAAATTGACGCAGCCCTAAGAGATTTCTCCCCGTCTTCTCCTTTCTGTATGAGGGGACGGAGAGGGGGGGAGGTTCGCCGAATTAATGAAGCTGCCTTGCTGTGGATGTGCTGTGTCATACGACACTCCCTATGACCCAGGGCAGTGGACAAGATGCAGGGATGACCCGTCATCCAGGAGGTGCCAAGATAAGAGGGAGGGTAGAGGGTGGAAGGGAGGGGAGTGTATTTAGGGATGGAATGGGTGGGAATGGTTTTTATGCCTTTTTCTTTTTGGCTACCTCCTTTGTAAGGGGGGAAAAGCCTTTGGTATATGTATGTAGAAAGAACACCCCTTCAGGAAGTCCCCTTCATTTTTTTAGTCATCACCCAGATCACATTAAAAGGAGCGTAACTTCGGGTCTCTTTCTCAGTTTTTAGGATCTGTAGCCATCAGGTCCCAATTAACAAAAGTAGCTTACCCTCAGTGGTTTCTGAATAAAGCCCTCACCCAAACCAGAACCAGCATTTTCAATCCCCCTTCCACAAAGCCAAGCGTGTTACAAAACCACCTTATTCCCTTTTCAGAGTTCATTAGCCATTTGTCCAAATTTCTTCCCAAAGATAAGGTAAATTTAATTCATAATTATCCGAATACTATTAATAAAAAGAATTGTCAATGTTCATCAGAGACTGAAAGATCATATCCCATGGGTTTACTTCCTTCCGTGTAAAGATTGTAAACTAGCATACAACGGGCAGACGGAGTGAGACCTAAGGACAAGGTTGAGTGAGCATGAAAGGTCAATCAAGTATGGTCAAGAAAGTTCAGCTGTGATCCAACACGTAAATAAATTAAATCACCAGATAAATTGGGACAAATTTGAAGTAGTTTACAAATCTAGTTGTGGGTTCAGAATGGCGGAATCCACTTTAATAGACTGTCTGCCCACTATGAATATTTCGAAGGGTTAATGGACCCCGGACATAATATCAGGATTATTCATTACAAAACAAATTGTTAACAGGTATCCTCTCCATCCCCCTGACCCGACCTCATGCCATCCTCAGGTCACTTGAGAGTAAGGGTAGTGATATTTACTCCTTCTCTAGTTCCCTTTCCTTTGTAAGAGGTTGCTATTTAAGATAGCATACTCCTTCAACTCTTTCTTCCGACTTTGGTGTCACTTGTGATATATATATATATATATATATATATATATATATAGAATAGAGAGAGAGAGAGAGAGAGAGAGAGAGAGAGAGAGAGAGAGAGAGAGAGAGAGAGAGAGAGAGAGAGAGGTGAGTAGTAAGAGTAAGAATTTCTTTATGAAGAAGTTTTAAGAGACAACGATTATCAAAAACAAAACAAAAAGAATGAAGAAAAATTAAAATAAACCTACAGAGAATGAACGCAATTAAAGTGTAAAATGACGTTACAGGAATAAAAGACTGATAGAACACGCTTTCACATTTAGCTTTGAATATCTTAGCCAAATAAGCAAATATGAAGTTACGAAAAGGAAATTGTAGATAAGTATGTAGAAAGGTAATTAGACTGATAAGCTTCCCATAACTATTATTCACTGTACGTGTCCGATTTTGGATTACAATCCAATACTCCCGTATCCTATTTGGGACGAGTTCTGACAAAGCCTCTAAATTTTTCATTATCACCGAATGGGAGCAAATAAAAGTCCACCTCGCACAACGTGAGTTCGCTTTTGCTTGATGCCGTGAACATGAGACTATGTAAAAGTAAGTAGTGTGTTGACATATGATGCGGGTTTGGTTTTTGTTGTTTTATGGTGAGACCTTAGTGTTGGTGGGATAGGACGTTAGAATTACGGAGGAAACTGAATGTCTTCTGTTGTTTCAGGTCAAGTTTCTCTGACTCGTATATGTTGTGGTTATGTTCGCGTTGTGTCAGCGCTAGTCAGCAAAAAAAAAAAAATAATAATAAATAAATAAATAAATAAATAAATGAATAAATAAATAAATAAATAAATAAATAAATAAATAAATAAATAAATAAATAAATAAATAAATAAATAAATAAATAAATGAATAAATAAATAAATAAATAAATAATCAAATGATAATAAATAAATAAAGAAAATATCTAGGACACACATAAAAATATACTTTAAAAATACAAAAAGGATATAAAAATTTAACTTAATAAGCAATGTTGTATACTGAAAGCTCAAAATTTTAGATTATGTGCCAGCGCTCGTAGAAACTCTAACCTATCGTAATTGTCCTTCTCGCTAAAAACAGACAAGATTCTCTCTTCACGTTCAATATCTTTTCTCTTGAGTTGAGCGTTAGATTCTCCTCTAATAATGCATTCAATCTGTTCTTCCACAAAATAAATTAACAAAATAAATAAAAAATGAGTAAATAGATAAACAAATAAATAAAATAAAATAAATAATAAAAAGTTACTCTAGATAGCTGGATGAGGCGAAGGAAAAAAGTTGACTCAGATTTTTTTTTTTCATAAGTTCTGAGAAATATCTATCGGTGGCTAATACTCACCCTAGCTGTGCAAACACATTGGCAAATATGATGGCTTTCACTTTTGTGTCTAATAAAATAACGCTGGCCAAACCTGTTTAAAATTTTGTCGGTAACTAAAAAAAAATACGTTATGCATTTTGATGAGCTTATTTCAAATTTACCAATAAAAGTTACTAATTGGGTACATTTTTAAAGACTTTTAAAGATTTTTTCACAAGCTCATCATCATTTAAAACGTATGTGTATATGTCATAAGATATTCTCCGTCATGGAATGTAGAAGTATTAAAATTCTATCTTACGTTCTTTATTATTTCATGTGACAAGGGCAACTGACTATATATATATATATATATATATATATATATATATATATATATATATATATATATATATATATATATGTACATATATATGTACATATGTATCAATTACTAATAATTAACTCAGAGTTTAATCCTTAATTGGTGTCAATTTTCCATCCAGAAAGGGGATGGTAAAAATAGTAATGTACTCGAAATATCTCTTAACTCTCAAAAACATGAAATACAATTTAAGGTAACTAATTTGTATATTCACGATCGCCTTCACCCTTGCAGGACCGTGGCTAGAGTAGGGAGTCTCAGGATATGGTCCACAAGATCACATTGGTGACGTCAACGCGTGTGTCGGGTCTTATTGGTTACCTTCAGAATGCTCATAACAATAGCTTTGTGGTACATTGGTCGTTAGTTGTTGCAGTGGTCGCTCTTTGCCTCATTAGGTGAGTTGTCGATCTCATCTTCTGACTATGAGTCCACTGGGACAGGTGTGTACGAGTTTTTTCACTCCTGTATTATCTAGTTTGTAAATTCAGTGTTTGTGCATAGTATGAACATTGATACTGTGAACACATGAATTATGTTTGTTAACTTGTCTAGCAGTGCATAATTTATTTGTGTAAAATTAGTTCGTCTTGTTTTATTACAGGATTTTGTGTTTCAGAAAAGCCTAACAAGAGGTTATTGTGTTTGAACAAACACTACAGATAGTATATATTGCATGAGGATATAAGATTCACTATATATGCTTTACATGTATGTAAGGAGTTTATGGGTCTTGGAGGTTAGTGCTGGGATGTCCTTATTTTACAAGGAATTAATTCCTAATATTCCATCACATAGCAGAGGTCAAATATTGACTACAAATGAATGTGCCAAGATGGGAGAATTTTTTCCCATGGGTACTTGCCATATTGCTTTGGCCAGAAGGTTTAATGGATTCCCCATATACTGTTTCCGAACTTGATTTTTAGTTAAAATCTTATCAAAAATATTTTGATTTTCTACATTCAATTTGTACTCAAAGTCAAAAGCTTTGCTTTTACCTTTGCTCTTTCTGCTTGAAAAGGTACTTCTTTCTTATTTGTCTGTTAGCGCAAAATTTATCAAACGTGTTTTGATTCACCGCATTTGCTTTTTGTTCAGTGTCAAAAACACTGTATTTGCCTTTGCTATTTCTGCCTGGTGAGTTAGTTCTATCCTATCTAGATTATCGTCACCCTCGTAAAGAAATTGCCTAAGTAATTTTCAGTCAATTTCGGGATTTTTTTCTTCTTAATTTTTCATTGCTCCTTGTTATACAATTCCCAATGTTTTATTTAGTGTCCGAGTAGGTTAAAACTACGTTAGGAGGAACATTACGTACATTTATAAAATAGAAAAAACGACTTTTTTTGATTTCCTGAAAAGTTGAACAAATTACTTGGGCACTTTCTTTATGAAGCTGCCGTTATGTTGTGACCTGGTGCTATTGGCTATTTCCGTGACTAGTGAAATATATTTTCTTGTCTTTTTGGCTAACATTCATTTCTAATTGACCTCCAGTGTCTGTCTTATCCTCCGTAGTGGATTTTCTGCATTAGCGTTCAAGAGGTGTGTGATTATAAGGAATTGTAGTTTCTGTTTTTGTGTGTTGATATTGGAATGTTGTCTAAAGATATGCAATGGGGGTCTATAAATGCTTGTACTATGGTATATTGTATATCCTTGTGTGTCTATTTAGCCTAACAGTCATTCCAGGCATGACTTTTTGATTTATGTAAGTTGTACCATTTGCTTCTGGATTTGCTTCTGTTGTGTGCATGTTACCTGCATTGTTTTCTTTGTGCTCCTTATACAAAACTCTTTGTTATTTGAATCATAGATGCTTTCTGATTCCTCATTGCCGGAGGGAACTGACGGTGGTATTCTTAAAAATATCTTTCCTTGTATAAATCCTTGGAAGGGAAAGATTTTTACAAGGAAAGAATTTTTTAAGAATACCACCGTAAGATTCACCTATACTGATTCTCCTGTTATCAGTCCACTAAAGAAGGCCCAAAGGGTCGAAACTCCTGGTTCTGGATAAAACACCATATTCTAACCTTAAAGTTTTATTGCCACCTCTACTGCTTAAATATAGTGTTTTTTGTCTATTTAACTCCTCACTAATGTCTTTTATAAATTACAGTGTTTCATACCTTTACTCCATATAACTTTTCTCTGTTTTTTTTGCAGAATTAAGTATGAATGTTGATAATGTAGCAAGTTTACTTGCCCATGTGTATGTATATATGTATGCGTGTATATATGTATGCGTGTATATATGTATGCGTGTATGTATGTATGCGTGTATGTATGTATGTATGTATGTATGTATGTATGTATGTATGTATGTATGTATGTATGTATGTATGCGTGTATGTATGTATGTATGTATGCATTGTATGTATACATGTATGCATTGTATGTATACATGTATGCATTGTATGTATACATGTATGCATTGTATTCATGTATATATGTATGTATGTATGTATGTATGTATGTATGTATGTATGTATGTATGTATTGTATGTATTGTATATAGTGAATAAGATAAGGACGTAGTGGGTATGAATAGTTTTATTATCTAATTGTTTATATGAAATGGTTAGTTGAAGCTGAAGTTGCCACACAATCAGAGAGATTATAAAGCCTAGGTATTGTAATAAATAACAAAAGAAGTAGCAAGATATATTTGAATATGGCATAGCCATTAGTAGAAATGTACCAATAGTCTACTGACATGAAATAAATTGTGGCTTTACCTTCAGTGCTGTTTTGTACAAGTGTATTCGGCAGGCAAAAATACAAGAAATCAGCTAGCAATAGAGAACAAAGTTTACAAAAAAGAATTCTGACGGACCAAAATCTAAGGCAATAAGGTCATTAAGAATGGAAATGAGGTCATCTTTGATGAGAGTAAGACTGATAAACACAAAGTTACATTCGCCAAAAGCATGACGAAAAGAAACAAACTGAAGCAAATTACTTAATAAGATGATGAATGGATAAAAATAAAACGGTGTAATGAGAGAAAAATCCTTGATTATATGCAGTAAGTTCAGAAAAAATAAGAATATCCCAGGCATGACAGAGAGGGAAAGAAAACGCAAGATATAGAAATGAGGTGAAACAAAACAAAGAGAATATATGCAACATACAAGATTACTAGAAACATAGGAAAATGGAAAGTTAAGTTAGAAGACATACATGACAATTACCCTTCGTGAAGTCATTCTACTTTTAATCTTTTCAATTCTAATAACAACATATGGATAAATTCAGGAGATTCTATTTATTTGAAGGAAAATTCCTTGAACAGAGAATGACACACACACACACACACACACACACACACATATATATATATATATATATATATATATATATATATATATATATATGTCTGTTTAAGTAATTTATATACATATATATATATATATATATATATATATATATATATATATATATATTCCCCAAAGAAAAGTAACCCAAACTATGCTGAAATGTCTAGTAGTGTGATAACTTGATTCCTTAATTAAAGAAACATAAATAACATACAAAAATATTTCAGAAAATTAACCTCTATAAACTATGTATAAAGAAAGAATACTCGTCAGCATTAGTAACAACACAATTAGAGCACATCATATGATACAAAGATAAAGTTTAGGTACCAATATTAACTCTCACCATTACACTTCACTTGATCTGGCGGTTCTGCTTTAACCAGACTTGAGAATCAGAAACTAATCAACCGTCCCTTTAGGGAAGGAAGCCTCCAAATGTTGGCGCGAGCGAGACTGGCATGCTGGGGAACAGAGGCTAAGTAAGAAGTGGGTCTGGCTTCGGCACTGGAGCAAGCGCACGAAAGAACCCAGTGGAGAAGAAAATTGCAGGAGGGGGAAAATTCCAGCTAATAATATGACTAAAGCTGACAGCTTTGGTGACAGCTCCCCGTCCCCTGGCGTCAGTTTCTTACTTATTTTTTATCATGGGAGAGCAGGAAATGAGAGTGAATAGACAGTAGATGAAGAAAGGGGTAGCCGCTGTGACGGAAAGTCCGTCACACAGCGGAAACATCGTTCAGTTCGGATGATAATTTAGTGATCTCTTGAATATGAAAAGAAAAGCAGAATGTCAGATAGTAAATGGTAGATCTACAAGTATCATTTGAATGAACCAACTAAT
>NC_134786.1:68703221-68708221 GCF_046742065.1 Oratosquilla oratoria
TATTCCATTACCGCTCGTCTGAAGTTTCATATCACCTCGTACGAAATCCGTGATATATATATATGTATATATATACACTATATATATATATATATATATACTGTATATATATATATATACATATATATATATATATATATATATATATATAAAATTGAAGGTGAAAGAAGATGACGAGGAGAAATGGGAGAATTTTACGCCTTAACATTTCGACCCGCAGGGTCTTTATCACAAAGCTAACAACATAAACGTAACCGGATATTTTATACACGGACGGGTCATCTTATGGGAGAGCTTGTTATTTTATCTGCGTATTCTTTTATTATTAATAAGCTTGTGGCTTTTGCTAAACATATAAATCCTTCTCTATGGTTAATGTTGTTATTAGTGTTGATATATGCTGCCTCAATTGTCTTCCTTAGTTTCTTGGATGATCCTTTATTTAATACGGTTGTGTTGTTCCAGTCTGGAAGGTGACCATGTTTATCCACATGTATTACTATGGAGTTAGATGTCCTATGGGCTTTTACGTCATTTTTATGTTCATTTATCCTTTTATTAAGTCCGCGACCAGATTCACCAAAATATGAAGAGGGACAGCTTTTACACGGGATTTTATAAACAACGCTGTTTTCGTTAGTGGGATTATTGTCGCTACGTGTTACCAAATGTCCTACTTTGCAACCTGACGTCCTGGCTATTTTGATACCCGCTTTTAGAAGAAAAGTGTCTAGGTATGAATTAACATTAGAGTTTGGTACTGTGATATATCTGGTTTCATTATTACATTTATTATCAATCTTATTTTTATTTTCATCTTTACTTTTGTTAATTATTTCTTTGGCTTTCTTTTTCAACCTACATAAGAGACCTTTTGGATATTTGAGTTTTCATCAAACTATATATCACAGTACCAAACTCTAATGTTAATTCATACCTAGACACTTTTCTTCTAAAAGCGGGTATCAAAATAGCCAGGACGTCAGGTAGCAAAGTAGGACATTTGGTAACACGTAGCGACAATAATCCCACTAACGAAAATAGCGTTGTTTATAAAATCCCGTGTAAAAGCTGTCCCTCTTCATATTTTGGTGAATCTGGTCGCGGACTTAATAAAAGGATAAATGAACATAAAAATGACGTAAAAGCCCATAGGACATCTAACTCCATAGTAATACATGTGGATAAACATGGTCACCTTCCAGACTGGAACAACACAACCGTATTAAATAAAGGATCATCCAAGAAACTAAGGAAGACAATTGAGGCAGCATATATCAACACTAATAACAACATTAACCATAGAGAAGGATAAATGTTTAGCAAAAGCCACAAGCTTATTAATAATAAAAGAATACGCAGATAAAATAACAAGCTCTCCGAAGCGTCCCATAAGATGACCCGTCCGTGTATAAAATATCCGGTTACGTTTGTGTTGTTAGCTTTGTGATCAAGACCCTGCGGGTCGAAACGTTAAGGCGTAAAATTCTCCCATTTCTCCTCGTCATCTTCTTTCACCTTCTTTCTTATTTGTCATATTATAGTCAATATATATATATATATACATATATATATATATATATATATACATATATATATATATATATAAACCTATGTAACTAACAAAAGATGCTATAAAGAAATTGCATATATTGTATCTGAGAATTTCAGTCAGCTTTACAAAGTGGATTTACATGTGTTGTCTGTCTTGACTGAAAACACACACATATATATCTATATACATGCATGTAGACATACATATATGCTTTTATACATGCACACCTAAAGATACACATGCATGCATACACACATACGTACACATATGCATGCATATATAAAAATATTTATGTATATGCATACATACTGTACATGTGTGGGTACATATACACAAACATACACGAAAACAAACCGTAACCTGCACACATTCCAAGACTGATATACGAAAACAAATACGAGAATTCCTACGGGTATGTATACCCATACACATTTGATATTCGTTAATTTGAAAAAGGCATGAGTGTTTAATTGACCAAACTACTGAGAGGGGCTTGCGCTGCATTCCTCTCTACCCGTATATTGATACATCACTATGAATTCCTTTCTTTGACTCTGTTCTTTAGTGCCAAGCTGTCCTATTCCACCATTAGGACTCCGTCGTACATCACTGATGACGTCACGACCCGGGGTTCCATGAAGCTCCGGAAGTTAATTCCATTAGTGAGTTAATTACCGGCCCGCATTGCACATACTTTGTTGTGGCCGGTGCTACATTATTCTGTTTTGTGGTTTAAGGGGCGTAGTCTTGGTTTAAATGGGGTCACGGTCGATTGAGGTTGAGTTCAGATCGGGGTCCTCACCTCAATTCAATTGGTGTTTGATACAGTGAGATTTGGAGCGTTGGTAATAAGGAATTTGGTTGCAGCAGAGACATTGGGGTACTTATAATTAAACCATATACCCGATTTGAACATATGTTTTGAGTTTTATCAGTAGATTTCATTCAGTCAATGTTATTCAGTTTGTACGTTCCTTTAGCTGTCGCATGGTAGTTTTATTCAATCGAAAGAAACTCTGCACACCAAAAGGCTAAAATGTTTCATTCTTAGGCAGACTTTTTGAGGACTTATTCTTTTGCGAAGATGCTATTTAATAATTTTCAAAGTTAAAAGTTCCTTAGCATTATCTACTACATTTCTCAGGTGCTATAATCAATGTACTTGGTAAACGGACACTTGTCCACATGGACGATTGCCCAATAGGTAGCACATAGTTTAATGAATTTATTTTGCTCAACCATTGTATTACATCGTAGAGTCCTAGACAGCAATTCATAAACCCCCATACCTGAGATGCAATATCGCTTCCTTGGCCTTCATTATCATTTAATTTCCTTCGACGACATGACGTCACAGCAAACCTCCTTAGAGCAACTAATGGAATACATAATCAACCTATAGCCAAATTTAGACACGAGATAGATAGTTCTAAGACTCAAATGTGCCACAACTCAAACATGAACGTGGCTGATTCCACAGCAGTGTAATGCTCAGCAAACAATAACTTCCACATCTTTTTGTTATCAGACAAAATTGTTATTAGAATATCCTTCAAGGCAATCTCAGAGTCAACACACAAGTCATGCAATGCCTCTCTCATGAACTGCACAACTTTTACCACTTTAGTGCCCAGAAGACAAATGATGATTGTGTTCATTCTATGAAGAACCCTTGGCAAGTAAAGGGGAGAAATATCCAGTCGACTTGCAAGTACAGACTCAGTCTACAGAATGTAAAAGACAGTTGTACCGTCACTGACTGTTTTATTAGTTTAGAGAAAGCTACCTTACCAAAGAGGTAGATTGTCTTAGCTACCCTTTTGTTACAGTAACGTACATTTTAGGGTAGAATATCTTATTAGGCTTAAATTGTTATCACACTGCGCTATTTTTTCTAACACATTGTACCTTTAACCTCCATTTGAATAACCAGTATATGACTGCGCTGACAGAATTCTAGATTTCTCTAAGAACATTTCAACAGTACGTCTAAAGGGCCATTTACACGGTCAAGCAGTTTGACAAACCCGGTTTGTCAAACAAGTGTTTGACAAACCGGGTTTGTCAAACCGTTTGACCGTCTAAATGCCCCTTTACATTCGTATAGGTTTACATTCTCTTACTTCATTCTTCACCTTAGCTATATATGATGGTAAGATAATTGAATATTTGGAGATTTGAAAAATAAGATATTGTAACCGAAGTCGTTTTTACTCAAACGAACTTTTAACGGTCGACGCTGATAAACCCCTTGGAAACCCAGTGTGATAGCCCCTATAGTGGGGTTCGCTGTACCACTTTCACTAGAAACGAGGTATTTGTACCAGATTAAGACCCATACTTGTATAGAAGGTCCTAGAATAATACGGTTGGGTGAGTAGTGCCTTTCCGCCCCCGCCTGCGGTGAGAAACCAACGCTCTATGTAGACCCACGCCACCCACAGAAGTAATTATAACTCCAACCAGTCAGCAATAACGTCGCGATTCATAATCTAAATATTTCATCAATTGCCGTATGGACTGCAGGACTCTTTCGGTACAGAATCACTCTCATAATCGGATAAAATTGTCTGGCTCCATTTTGGTCCAGGTAGTAACTGAGACGACGTGAATTCTTTTCCTCAGACGAAGAGAATCGCATGGCAATAGCTACATTTAGATATAATAATGCCTCAACTGCGACAAAGGAACGTGTTCTAGGTTTTGCTCAGAATGACTCCGGTTTTTCCGTGTCTAAACTAGCCCTTGCATAATCAACAATACTGTGCAATAATTCTCATTACAAACATTATTAACAGCGCAGGAATTCATCTTATCTATCCATATACCAAAGGCATCTTACCTCTTATAATGGAGGTAGCTAGCCAAGGCACAGACCCAATCCCATCCACCACCCTTTCCCTAGTCCCATCTTAGCTCCTCATGGACGACGTGTCATCCCTGGCTCACGCCCACCACCTGGGTCAGGAGCAATGCAGCAAGACACAGCACATCCACAGCTGAGCCGCCTCACCCTCCCTTTTCGTCCCCCCACAGCGTAGGAATACAGTGAAAAAGACACTGTAGAAGGACATTAGCAGTGAGAATGCATTGAATAAAGAAATATTAATAGTACAGGGGTAGATCAAGAGAGGTATCTGAAATGGAAAAAAACGTGTTTTTGTAACGTGATTAACTGTATTACTAAAACAAAAGAGCGTAATAATTTTACTAAGTCTGCCTGTGACTTGGGCACTTTTATGAAAGTTAAAAAGAAATATAATTCGGCTGTATCGTAAACAGGTCTATCTGATCAAACAATATTATCACATAATTATCAAATGCAATACAATTATTGCTGTCAGAATATCGCTTTAGCTACACTATTTCAATATATCATAAATATTTTACTCTCAACGAAGTTTTGTAAAAAAAATAAAATAAAGAGGCTCGAAAACTGGATGTC
>NC_134786.1:68738221-68740721 GCF_046742065.1 Oratosquilla oratoria
TTTTTTTTTTTTTTTTGGCAAGGTGCGAGTGACTCTTCGTTGTGTGCCATATTATCCAGAGGTTTTGTTCAGGTTTGATAGATTGTTTAGGGATAAAGTTTCTAATGCGTTTGTATGTTAATGATTGGTGTGTGTTGTGAGATGTAAACTTTCTCGCGGATGTGCAATTTTTTGTGATTGTTATAGTGTTAAATTATTTTTGTTGTTAACTAAGTCTTGTCTCGTAGGATTACTGTTGTGGGATTGAGTCGTATGTTTTCGTATGCTACCCTCACGGACATACATTATGGGCCTCCTGTTAGACGAAGTAGTGGTAAAACCAATGTAAGACATGTTGGGGAGAAGTCTACAACCTTCTTCAGGACAGGAGCATGGGTATACCACGTTCGCTTGATTAAGGGTGTTGTGATCATTTGTGAGGTTATTATTCATAAAGAGGCAATAGACTGCCAGGTTTTTGTAGTAAATAGTTTCCAATTTTTCTTGTGGGTTAGTGCATGTAACTTTCCTTGGGATAATGTCTTTTAAGACCCCTTCGTCAGTTTTATAAGCTGGTGTTATTTGATTCTTAAAGAAAAATATATATATATCGTTTGTGTAGATATTTTTTTCATGTTGTGTTTGGGTACGTGTCAGAAAGAGGTTGATTTCTTTATCAATGATAGTGTTAGAGTAATTTTTGTTGATAAGTATTTGTTTTAGTCTCGAGAATTCTAAGTGAAATAAGTCTCAAGAGGAACAGTTACGAAAGGCACGTCTTATGTATGCTCTAATGACGCTCGGATTATACCGTTGGGGGTATTCACGGCAGCATTCATGCATCGTCCTATGTCAGTGTACTTCCTATACACGGTAGTTTCGTGTCGGTCATTTTAGGAATTTACTAGGGCGTCGAGGAAGGGGATCTTGTGATGTAGGCTAAGCTCACATGCAAAGTTTATGACTATGAAAGATACCATTTGTTTGTTGAAGATCTGCTTGATGGGATTCATTCCCAATTTCCACATAACAACAAATAATAGTTGCCTATCCTAGTTCCCCGTAACCCATCGCCGTCCCAGTCCTTTGATCCCAGTTTCACCTCAGTTCGAACCATAAAAGCCCTGTGAACTCAAAAACCCTTAGCATATTTGACATGGACCATTCCCTGTTAATTAATCGAACTGAAAGCTTGCTAGTGTATTTATATAGCTACCATGGATCTCGGTAGACTTGCGTTTAATCTAACCCTGGAGTACAAAAAGCATAAAAGACGAATAGAAAAAACGACAAAGAAGATAGTGCAAACTGACTTAGCACTGGTTTTTAACAAGACACGTCTACAAGAATTTTACTGCCATAATATACTATATATATATATATATATATATATATATATATATATATATATATATATATATATATATATATATATATATAAACACACAGAAAGTACTGATTTTTCTAGTTCAGTTATTCGAATACTCTATCCAGCTCGGTGCTTCCTTGTACATGTTATATAATAAAAGTCCATTGCTCTTAATTTTGTCCATATAGTATTTTTACATCATTTCTTTTTCTTTGAGCCCATTAGTTTCAGATTTGTCATATTTTAATTTCCATTTCATAAGGGAGTCCTCAGTATGGAAGGGGTTTTGCCATGAAGTGTATGTGTGTGCGATTCACCATTGTCTTGGATCACGTGTTGGACTCGTGATCGACAGCTATTTCCCTCCCGGAAGAGAGCTCGTATATAACCGATCTATGAGTAATGCAAACACGCACACATACCCCCAACTCCCCGCCCACGAGAGTTGGAGTAACAACCCGCAGCGCAGCGATACTGAAATTATTTCAGTGTGTGTGTGTGTGTGTGTGTGTGTGTGTGTGTGTGTGTGTGTGTGTGTGTGTGTGTGTGTGTGTGTGTGTGTGTGTGTGTGTGTGTGTGTGTGTGTGTGTGTGTGTGTGTGTGTGTGTGTGTGTGTGTGTGTGTGTGTGTGTGTGTGTGTGTGTGTGTGTGTGTGTGTGTGTGTGTGTGTGTGTGTGTGTGTGTGTGTGTGTGTGTGTGTGTGTGTGTGTGTGTGCGTGCGTGTGTGTGCTTGCATTCATGTGTAAGTAAAGGTGTATACCAGTGTGCCCTTGGTGACAACCTCAAAATTGAGGTGTTCAACCCATGCATGCTTAAAGACTTTTCTTGATAATAAATTTGTATACCTCAAAATGTCAAGATTCAACGAAATGAAAAAAAAAATACGAATACTAAATGTAATAAGCGGAAGCATTGTTGCAATGTTAGCCTCAAACACTGAGAAGCACACATTAGCACCCGAGGACAGTTAAGAGATCAAGTATGTTGGGCACATTTCCCTCAAGTTGTTCTTGGGGAATGTCTGAGGCGAGAATAAAGGGCCATTTACACGGTCAAACAGTTTGACAAACCCGGTTTGTCTGACAAGTGTTTGAAGTGATGTTTGACCATGTAAATGTGGTAGTTGTTCGTCAAACACGTTTGTCGAACGTG
>NC_134786.1:68753221-68765721 GCF_046742065.1 Oratosquilla oratoria
GAGGAGGAGGAGGAAGAGGAGGAAGAGGAGGAAGAGGAGGAGGAAGAGGAGGAGGAGGAAGAGGAAGAGGAAGAGGAGGAGGAGGAGGAAGAGGAGGAAGAGGAGGAGGAGGAAGAGGAGGAGGAGGAAGAGGAGGAAGAGGAGGAAGAGGAGGAAGAGGAGGAGGAGGAGGAAGAGGAGGAGGAGGAAGAGGAGGAAGAGGAGGAGAAGGAGGAAGAGGAGGAGGAAGAGGAGGAGGACGAGGAGGAGGAGGAAGAGGAGGAGGAGGAAGAGGAGGAGGAGAAAGAGGAGGAAGAGGAAGAGGAGAGGAGGAGGAGGAGGGAAGAGGAGGATGAGGAGGATGAGGAAGGAGGAGGAGGAGGAGGAAGAGGAGGAGGAAGAGGAGAGGAGGAAGAGGAAGAGGAGGAGGAAGAAGAGAGGAGGAAGAGAAGAGGAGGAGGAAGAGGAAGAGAAGAGGAGGAGGAAGAGAGAAGAGGAAGAGGAAGGAGGAGGAGGGGAGGAAGAAGAGGAAGAGAGGAAGAGAGGAAGAAGAGGAAGAGGAGGAAGAAGAGGAAGAGGAGTAAGAAGAGGGGGAAGAGGAGGAAGAAGAAGAGGAGAAGTAAGAAGAGGAGGAAGAGGTGTAGGAGGAAAAGGAGGAGGAGGAAGAGAAAAAGGAAGAAGAGGAGACGGAGGAAGAAGAAGAGGAGGAGGAAGAGAAAAAGGAAGAAGAGGAGACAGAGGAGGAAGAAGAAGAGAAGGAAAAGGAGGAAGAGGAGGAGGAGGAAGAAGAAGAAGAGGAGGAAGAAGAAGAGGAGGAAGAAGAAGAGGAGGAGGAGGAGGAGGAGGAGGAGGAGATGGAAGAGGAGGAGGAGGAAGAGGAGGAGGAGGAAGAGGAGGAGGAGGAGGAAGAGGAGGAGGAGGAGGAAGAGAAGGCGTAGTGAGGTAAGGGGAACGGCCGATTGGCAAGGACCAATCTATACAACAAACACAGTTTCATATTTTGGCTTCTCGCCTCTTGTCATAGCTTGTTTGATGGGAAGAGAAGAACGAGGAAGTGCAACATCAGGAGTAGGAAGAAGAGGAAGGAGAGAAAGATTATGCGAGGAAGAATTAGGAGGAAGGATATTGAAGGAGGAGAAGAGGAGGAGGAGGAGGAGGAGGAGGAGGAGGAGGAGAAGGAGGAGGAGGAGGAGAGGAGAGAATGACTGGAAAGAAAGTGACTGACGTCTGCCTTTTCAAAAGCGGAGGGGAGGAAATTAAAAAGAAAGTAGTATTGAAGAGGAGGAGGAAGAGAAAGAGAAAGAGGATGAGGATGAAAGAGCGAGAAGTCGAAGGAAAAAGAGGAGGGTATGAAGGAGGAATAGGAGGAGAGGAGGATGGTTAGGAAGAGGATCAGTGGGATAAGGAAGAGAAGGAGCAAGAAAAAGAGGAGGAATAAAAACAGGGAGAAAAGAGACGATGATGTAAAAAAAAAGAAGGAAAAAAGGAATACAGAGCATTGATGTGTTGGAAAGAATAAAAGAAAACGCGATTGATATCTCGATAACCATGATACTAAGGGAGGGGAGATGCTGAAAGACGGTAAGGGGGGGGAGGGAGTGGGAGGTCAGGAAAGGTCACGGAGGGGGAATTCGAGACGGCGTTAGGGAGAAGGAGGGGAAGGTCGGTGGGGTTTGGGGTAGGTTACATTGGTGAGGATATAGAGGAGGATGTGGAGAAAGAGTGAAATTTAAATAAACACGTAGAGGGGATGCTTGCTCCGGCTGTCTAAATACGAAGGGCAAAGGTGAGGTGAGTTCTTTAGCTGAGAGATTGTGTTGGAATGGCTTTGGGGATGATAAAATGGTGCAGAACCTTAGAAGGAAGGAAGAAAACGTGATGGAGAAAATGAAAGAGGGAGAAGAGAATCGTTGTCAGGGAGATCGTGTGATGGGGTTCTTAGTGTTGGAGAAGGCCAGGATGGTGGAGAACCCATGGATGATGAAAAGGGAGAGGTCTCTGTGATGGAGACGACCACGGTAATGGACAAAGGCGAAGTGGTGGGGGACGTCGGTCAGGGTGACGATAAGGAAGAGCTTCCAGTGAAGAAGAACGAAGCAGTTCAAAAAGTCGAAGAGATGGAGAAGGTCGCGGTGATAGAGAAAGGGGACGGGGAGAGGGAGAGGGAGAGGGGGAAGGGGAGGGGAGGGGGAAGGGTAAGGGGAGGGGGAAGGGGAAGAGGAAGGGGAAGGGGAGGCAGGGGGAGGGGGAGGGGAGGGGGAGGGGAGGGGGAGGGGAAGGGAAGGAATGGTGAAGAGGAAAGGGCGTGGTGTTGCCCAAGAGATTGAAGTGGAGAGCCACCCTAGTTAACTGCCGCCTCCCCTCGTTCTCCTCAACGTAATCTCAGCGTAATCCCTTCACCCACTCCTCACCACCTTTCTCCTCCACCTCCTCCTCCTACTCCTCCTCCTCCTTCTCCTCCTTCTCCTCCTCCTCCTTCTCCTCCTCCTACTCCTCATCCTCATCCTATGCCTCCTGCTCCTCCTCTTCCTCCTAGTCCTCCTCCTAGTCCTCCTCCTCATCCTCATCCTACGCCTCCTCCACCTCCTTCTACGCCGCCTCCACCTCCTTCTCTTCCTCCTCCTCCTCCTCCTCCTCCTCCTCCTCCTCCTCCTCCTCCTCCTCCTCCTCCTCCTCCTCCTCCTCCTCCTCCTCCTCATCTTACGCCTCCTCCTCCTACTCCCCCTACTACTGCTTTCACCCTTTCTTTTCCACATCCTCACTCTTCCCCTCCTTCTTCTTCTTTTATAATTCAATTCTCTTCTTCCTTCTACTCGTTTCTCTACTCCTTCACTATTTTCTGACATCTACTCTTCCCCTCTTCTTTCCTTGTTCCTTACTCCTATTCCTCTTTCCTCTCCTCGTCCACCTCTTCTCCATTTGTTTCCACTTCCACATTTATTTTCTTTGTTTTATCCCTCTTTTTCTTTTCCATATTCCTCTAATTTTGATCTCTTCTTCCTCGTATCCCCTCTTTTCTTAACCTTTTCCTGTTCCTCTTCCTCCCGTTCCCTTTCTCTCCTTTCTCATTCCTCCCTTACTCTTCCTCTTCCCTTCCCTCATTCTCCTCCTCCGTCCCCTTTTCTTTTTGTTTCTTCTCTCCCCCTTTCACCTCTATTTCTCCCTCTTCCTCCTCCTCCTCCTCCTCCTCCTCCTCCTCCTCCTCCTCCTCCTCTTCTTCTTCCTCTTCCTCATCTTCCTCTTCCTCCTCTTCCTCCTCATTCCTTTCACCTCTATCTCTTCCTCTTCTTCCTCCTCCTCCTCCTCCTCTTCTTCCTCCTCTTCCTCCTCCCCTTCCTCCTCCCCTTCCTATTCCTCCTCTTCCTCCTCTTCCTCCTCCCCTTTCTCTTCCTCCTCTTCCTCCTCCTCCCCTTTCACCTCTATCTCTTCCTCTTCCTCCTCCTCCTCTCCTGTTCTTCCTCCTCTCACTCCTTCTCCCCTTCCTCCTCTTCCTCCTTCTCTTCCATCTCCACCTCTTCTTCCCTATCGTCCTCCCCTCCTACTTTTCCACCTCCACTCCCCTCCTTTACCTTCTCCTCTTCCTCCTCGTCCTCCCACTTCTCCTTCCCTTCTCCTCTCCACCTCCCTTTTCACCTCCTCCTCCTCCCCTTCTCCTCCCTCACCTCCTCCTCCACCTCCACCTCCTCTACCCCTCCATTCCCTCCTCCTCCTCCTCCTCCTCCCTCCTCCTCTTCCTCCACCTCCTCTTCCTCCACCTCCTCTTCCTCCACCTCCTCATCTTTCTCTTCCCCTTTCATCTTCTTTCTCTTTCACTCGCCCCTCTGCCTCCACCTTCCTTTTCCACACCCCAACAGTGTTCCATCGCCTGCAGCCCCCTCTAACTCCTCCTCCCCTACAGACTCCCCCCTAGCTCCCCTTTGTCCCCTTTGTTGTTCTCCTCCTCCTACTACTCCTCCTCCTCTTCCTCCTCCTCCTCCTCCTCCTCCTCCTCTTAATCATCGTCATCATTTACATCATTGCCATCATTACCATTAGTATAATCATCAACAGCATTATTCTTACCCTCTTCCTTCTTTCCTATCCCATCACTTCTTGTTTCTTTTGATCCTTTTTTTCTCTTCGTTGTTCTTCTCCATCTCCTTCTACTACACTGAGCTTTCATCATCTCCTCCTCCTATTCTCTCTTTCTATCCTCCTCCTTACTTCGATCCTCATCATCCCGCTCCTCTTCCCCCTCCTCCTCTTCCCCCTCCTCCTCTTCCTCCTCCTCCTCTTCCCCTCCTCCTCTTCCTCCTCCTCCTCTTCCCCTCCTCCTCTTCCTCCTCCACGTCCTCCTCCTTCACGTCCTCCTCCTCCACGTCCTCCTCCTCCACGTCCTCCTCCTCCACGTCCTCCTCCTCCACGTCCTCCTCCTCCACGTCGTCCTCCTCCTCCACGTCCTCCTCCTCCACGTCCTCCTCCTCCACGTCCTCCTCCTCCACGTCCTCCTCCTCCACGTCCTCCTCCTCCACGTCCTCCTCCTCCACGTCCTCCTCCACGTCCTCCTCCTCCACGTCCTCCTCCTCCACGTCCTCCTCCTCCTCCACGTCCTCCTCCTCCATGTCCTCCTCCTCCACGTCCTCCTCCTCCACGTCCTCCTCCTCCACGTCCTCCTCCTCCACGTCCTCCTCCTCCACGTCCTCCTCCTCCTCCTCCTCCTCCTCCACGTCCTCCTACTCCAGGTCCTCCTCCTCCATGTCCTCCTCCTCTACGTCCTCCTCCTCCTCCTCCTCCTCCACGTCCTCCTCCTCCACGTCCTCCTCCTCCACGTCCTCCTCCTCCACGTCCTCCTCCTCCACGTCCTCCTCCTCCACGTCCTCCTCCTCCACGTCCTCCTCCTCCACGTCCTCCTCCTCCACGTCCTCCTCCTCCACGTCCTCCTCCTCCACGTCCTCCTCCTCCACGTCCTCCTCCTCCACGTCCTCCTCCTCCATGTCCTCCTCCTCTACGTCCTCCTCCTCCACGTCCTCCTCCTCCACGTCCTCCTCCTCCACGTCCTCCACCTCCTCCTCCTCCTCCTCCTCCTCCTCCTCTTTGTCCCTATTCTGACACCCCTGCTCCCCGCCTCCTTTCTCTTCTTCTTCTCTCTTCTACTCTCCCCCCTTCCCCCCCATCGCCCCATTCGGTCTCTTCGAGCTCCTCACGGCTCCCCTCGGCTCATCATTGACCCTTTCCCCTTTCCTCCCTTCCCCTCCCCTTCCCCTCCCCGTCCCCTTGCCTCCCCTCCCTTCCTCCCCTCTCCCGTCCATCCATTTCTCATCTCTGCTGCTCCCCATTTCCTCACACACTTGTCACTCACTCAGGCATTCAACCCCAGGGTAGGGCTTCAGTTCCCCCGGGGGGTGTCTTCACGTGTAGATGGCGGGGATAGGTCTTAATAGGGTTTTAGATGCCGCTTCGTGGTTTTATTCGACAAAGGCTAACAGAAGTTTAGGCTTATTTCTGAGTTGAGATGTTTCGACAAAAATCTACCAGAGGGCGTTACTCAATACCTTCACATAATTTGTCTAACACATTCAACACAGAGATTAGAAAATCATGAAGAGCATAAACTGTCATCAAGGTTTAGTTACTAGTAGCCAATGATGTCGAACCTTGGTCTTTATAGTGTAAATTGAGGTCTAAACTAACACCCAACAGTGACAGAAGCAGTTAATGCTCAATGTAGATTTAGAGACCCAAAATGGCCGCCACCGCTCAGCGTCATGAGGTCTCCCAGTGTATCCTACACTAATGAAAATGTTACCAAACTAGATAAAGATATATATATTTGTTACTATATTCCTAGTGTTCAACATGTATTACAATAATGATTACAGTATTGGAAGACCTCTCAATATGTATGAAGAGCAACCGTCACTAATATATGTAAGATAACATGAAAGTGTTTTTTTCTGCAAAAGGAAACGGCAAACAATAAATAAATGACAGAGTTTTGTAATACACTAAATCTACAGGAGTAATTTATCAATGAACTCAAGGATGAACGTAATTCCAACAGCCAAGAATATCATGTTTAAGAGTATTTTGACACCAATATTAAGGTACGGCTCAAAAACATGTCAATGAACATTAGGGTCAGAGCCGAAGTAAAAAGTAAGAAGAATATACACATACATACATACATATATACATACATATACATATACATACATACATATATATATATATATGTATATATATATCTGTGTGTATATATGAATGTATGTATGTATGTATGTCTGTATGCATAGGTATATACTCCGTTGGGGGTAGCTTATCCCTGACTGCAATCTCCGGCTTGATCCCCACAGCAAACATCAATTACTGTGCTCTTGCATCTTCTGCAGAATCTTTTCTCGTGTTTGGCTTCGTACACTGGACTTGATAAATCTGCAAAACCGTTATCACCAAACCAATTACAGAGAACTCTCCCTAATGGAAAATTCCGAAGTAAGAATAATAGGTATTTGAAAAAAAAAATCAGGTACTAAAATCGCTTCTCGTGTCCTAAATGTTCTTTTTTTTTATGTTTCCTTCCAACAATTAGATATTTCTTACCATTAAAGGTTTGTTATGGAGATGGCTATCTAAATAAGAAATATTACTAACTACAAATACTGATCAAAATCGATCAATAACTGGATCTATTACTGGGTTGTCTTAATGGTATCTTTATAAACAAGTGACTACATCAATGCGGTGTCCCATCCATATATCACTCTGTCTCAAGTCAATTTTATCCGGCTGAAGGAAGGGCCTTGCCCATTCCATCCCCGTGTTAAGAATAAAATAAAATAAAATTATATCAAATTAGAATAACGGTGATAAAACTAAGATAGGAATGCGGACGCGATCTGATGTGAGTCTTTCAAACTCACAAAAATTGTGCATTGATAGATTAATTATAATGATACTAGAAATGATACGAAATATATATATTGAACAGAATATGCCTAATATTTCCCTTTTACTTACGTTATGTGTACGTTGCAGCATAGAGAGAAAAAGAGAAAAAAGAAAAAAAAAGAATAAAAAAATATAAAGAGCACCATCCCATCCATCTTCGTATCGCTCCCTTGCGCATCTCCTTCATCATCTCCTCCTCCACCTTCCTCCCTCTTCCTCCACTCTCAGCCTCCCTTGTTCGCCCTCCGCCCCGCCAATAGACTCTTCATCTTGCCAGGAGTCACCTCTTCCCCTCCTCCTCCTCCTCCTCCTCCTCCTCCTCGTCCTCCTCCCCCTCCTCCTCCCTCTCCTATTACTACTACTACTACCCCTGTCCCTCCTTCCCCAATTCCTTCCGCCCTTTCCCTCCCGCCTCTAAATGCCTTTCTTCAATCCCTGTCAACTACTCCTCCCCTCTTCCTCCTCGCTCTTCAATGATATCGTTTCTACCCTCTTCTCCTGTCCTTCGTATCTCTCTTCTCTTTCTTCTACTTTTTCCTTTCACCCTCCATTTTTTTCTCTCTCTCTTGCCTCTATTCCCTCTTTCTCTTCTTTATATTCCTTTCTAAATTTGTTTTCTCACTCCTTGCCTCCTTCTCCCAGTCTCTCTCTCTCTCTCTCTCTCTCTCTCTCTCTCTCTCTCTCTCTCTCTCTCTCTCTCTCTCTCTCTCTCTCTCTCTCTCTCTCTCTCTCTCTCTCTCTCTCTCTCTAACTCTTTTTCTCTTTCACTTTTCCTTTCTTTCTCATTATTTACTACCTACTTTCTCTCCCTCTCAATCATCTTCCTTGTCTTCCTTACTTGTACCATTTAATTTTGTTCCTCTTTTTCTCCTCTGACGTTCCCTTCCCCTTCATTTCCCTTCTACTCTATTTTCCTTTCAATTCTTTCTTCCATATTGGCACCGTATCATTCTCCTCTACCTTCTCTGTCCTCCTTCTACCATTCCTTCTTCCTTCCTTTTTTTCATCTACTTCTCTTTCTCCTTCTATTTCTCCCTCGCTTTCGTTTTTCTCTCTCCCTTTTTTCTGTTCGTTTTTAGATTCCTTCTTCCTTCTCTTTGCTTCTCCTCTTCCTCCTCCTCGTTCAATTTCTCCTCCTCCCTCCTCCTCTCCCTCCCTCCTCCTCTCCCTCCCTCCTTTAGCCTCCATCCTCTTCCCTTCTGGGCAGACCTCGGTGCTCCCGGCTGAGACCCTCAGATAATCCGACAACTCCCGTCCCGTCCCAATAATTCCTCCTCCCCCTTTCCCCTCCTAGTCCCCTTCCCCCGTCCCCCTCTCCTCCTCTTTCTCTCCTCCCCTCCTCCTGTCACTTCCACTCCCCGTTACTCACACCCCTCGCATTTTCGTATGGCACCTTATCTCCGTCATGTGACACCATCCGTCTACTGTCACACGTTACGTCTGTCACGTGTTATACAATGCGTAACCAAGCACGGTCACTGCAACAGGGTGAAACAGTTTTGTTTTATTCTGTTATTGATATTATTACTGTCGTTGTCATTTGTTGTTGTTATTTCTGTTGTTATTTCTGTTGTTATCATGATCATGATCATGATCATTATTACTGTTATTGTTTCGTTGTTGTCATCGTCATCCTTGTTATCATTATTATCATTACCAATATTATTACCATTGTTGTTGTTATTGCTGTTGCTGTTGTATTATCATTATTATTGTTATTGTTTTGTTGTTGTCATCGTCATTCTTATTATTATCATTACCGTTATTATCATCATCATTTATTTCTATTTTTATTGCTATTGTTATTATTGTTATTATTATTATTATTATTATTATTATTGTTGTTGTTGTTGTTATTAATATTGTATTATTATTATCATTATTATTGTTGTTGTTGTTATTAATATTGTATTATTATTATTTTAGTGTTGTTATTATTATTATTTTTATTATTGTTGTCGTTTCCATCATCGTCGTTATCGTCGTCATCATCGTTACCCCTAAAGGTAACAGCACGCCAAAGAGGAGAGTCGTATAGAAGATAAAAAGTGATTAACAGCACTCTTTGAGTAGAGATTAGTCTCCAATCACAAAAAAGAATTGTGTACTTCGGTGCCGTAGGGGTGCTACAAAAGACCCCTAAATTATTGGCCGGAAAAAAAAAATTATAGTAAATACACTATATGGAGGGTAGCGGGAAAGAAGGAGAGAGATGGGGGAGGAGGGAGAGAGAAGAGGAAGGAGGTAGAGTGAGGAGGAGGAGGAGGAGGAGGAGGAGGAGGAGGAGGAGGGGAGGAGGAGGAGGAGGAGAAGAAGGAGGAGGAGGAGGAGGAGGAGGAGGAGGAGGAGGAGGAGGAGGAGGGGAGGAGGAGGTATGGAGACGTAGAAGAGGGAGGAGGGAAAGGAGAGGAAGAGGAGAGGGGAAGTAGGAGAGAGGGAGAGGTAGAGAAAGGGATGGAGAAAGGGAGAGGAAGGAAGGGAATAGAAGAGGAGAGGAGAAAGTAAGAGAGAAGGAGAGGGAGAGAGAGGAATGGGGAAAGGGAGAGGAAAGGAAAAAAACGAGTGAGGAGGAATTTCAATTTGAAATCAGGTTCACAGCCGTTTCTGTGACAAGTGCAATAGTTATGCGAATACCTTTGTTATTGAAGATTTTTTTTAGTCTCCGTTTTAATTCTAGTTTAAGCATTGGTTTTACGCCTAACTGTGTGTTAGTGTCCAAAGATAAGCATGTGACTTGATTCTGTCATTCAGGATTCGAACCCACTCAGCTCAGGGCCTAAGTAGTAAGCAGATCACCGAAATTTTCTGCAATAGTAATAAATGTAAACAAATTTAACATAAGTACAATCAATAACATGCCAAGCATACTTTTCATGAGCTTAATTGAACTGTTTGCTGACCAAGGCTTTAAACTGGAAAAATTTAGATTTAAAAAGGAAATAGGCAAGACTTGGTTTACTATAAGGGTGGTCAACGAATGGAATAGACTTAGTAACCATGTAATTAGCGTTAAAACTATCAGTTGTTTTAAGAAACAGTTAGACAGCTTTATGGATAGGGATGGCAGGTGGTAATGGACATGGAACTTCCTAGTGTAGGCATTATGGTCTCTTGCAGTCTCCATTTTTATGTTCTTATGAATTGGTTGAAATTCCTCTGGCAATTAGATGTTTTGTGAGATTAACTTGATCAAACGAAATCCTTTCGATAAATGAACAACTTTTGTGAACATCAAATTTATTGTTCAGGGTCCAAATTTTGCCAAAGGTCAGAGTATGCACCGCGCCTCCCCCACCTCCAGAAAAGTAGATTTACTGGATATCGTAAAAATATACTATAAATTACTGTATAGTATATTTCGCCCACAAACATTAATTATTAGAGTTCAGCCCTTTCTATAGCAATTCTGGTCTCACTTATTCAATTCAAATAATTTGTTAACCGCGAAAGATTATACTACACCCAATCTAAGTACATATATAATATAGTTCCTCACTCGGTTCTTTGATAAATACAATAACAAATAAAGGAGTGAATGAATAAGTAAATCAATCAATTAATAAATCAATATGATGAAAGATAAATGAATAGATAGAAAATATAAAAATAAATTGATTAGTTAATTAATTGATAAATACATAAATAAGTAAATAAATAAGTAAAGATCAGTAAGTAAACAAATAAATTAATAAACAAATCAACAAATAACTAGAATGATAAATAGAGGAATAAATAAATAAATAAATAAATATATATATAGATGAATGAATATGTTTGTATTAGATTGAACACTCTTTGGATAATGTGACTTTCCTTTTCTACAACAACATCCTAGATATAAACGAGAATCTATATAGTTAACCAGAATGAAATAGATGAAGTCCATCTTCATGCTAAAGAAAACATAGCACCCTCGACCTCTCTTCAGAAGACAGTCTTTGAGTAAACCATTTGACGTTAGCCATAAGAAAGACTCTAGAGGGCGTAGCGCAGAGAAAGGGGTTAATGTGATTCTGGAGATGAAGAGAAGTACACCGGAAGTCATTCTTATCGGAACATAAAGCGAGAAACTTCGTCTGAGAGTCTCTGTCATTCAGCCCCTGAAAGAAAGTCAGAGAAATGATTTCTTGTGTTTTATTTTTTAAGGGGGAGAGGTAAGGTATACAAAGGGCAGGTTTTAGATGGATGTTTACTTATCAACCAGTGTCTAATATAAAAGAATTATTCTTAAAAAAAACGTATGTAGTATACATGTAGGAATAGTAATACGCATCCATAAACATGCACATACACACACGCAAACACACACGCAAACGCACACGCAAACACACACGCAAACACACACACAAACACACGCAAACACACACGCAAACACACACACACACCACACACACCACACACACATCACACACACACCACACACACACCACACACACACACCACACGCACACACACCACACGCACACACACCACACGCACACACACCACACGCACACACACCACACGCACACACACCACACGCACACCACACACACACAGAAACACACACACGGAAACACACACACGGAAACACACACACGGAAACACACACACACACACACACGGAAACACACACACACACGGAAACACACACACACACACACACACACACACACACACACACACACACACGGAAAAACACACACGCACACACGGAAAAACACACACACACACGGAAACACACACACACACACACACACACGGAAACACACACACACACACACACTGAAACGTATACACACACACACACACACGGAAACACACACACATACACACACACGGAAACACACACACACACACACACACACACACACACACACACACACACACACACACACACACACACACACACACACACACACGGAAACACACACACACACACGGAAACACACATACACACACACGGGAACACACATACACACACACACACACACACACACACACACACACACACACACACACACACACACACACACACACACACACACACACACACACACACACACGGAAACACACACACACACACACATACATACACGGAAACACACACACACACACACACACACACACACACACACACACACACACACACACACACACACACACACGGAAACACACACACACACGGAAACACACACACACACGCACACACACACACGCACACACACACACGCACACACACACACGCACACACACACACGCACACACACACAAACACACACGCATACGCACACGCACACACACGCACACGCATACACATACACATACACACACACACACATGCACACACATACACATATATATATTGAAATATGGAAGACAAATGAGTGGAAGGGTGGTGAGCTAAACACAGAAAACAGTTGGAGTTTTATTCGCTGACGTTTCGTCCTTACCAGGACATTCTCAAAGTACATACAATCTCAGAAAATGAGCAGCTTATATACTTCATCCTTGCCATGTTCCTTTCCCTCCATCTGTCTCCATACCTTCATCAGTTCTCAATACTTAGAAGATTCCGACCATGCCGCTTCTCCCTCCGTTTTCAATCGTCCTCT
>NC_134786.1:68770721-68780721 GCF_046742065.1 Oratosquilla oratoria
CTCCTCCTCGCCTTCCTCCTCCTCCCTTCCTCCTCCTCCTCCCCTTCCTCCTCCCCTTCCTCCTCCTCCCCTTCCTCCTCCTCCCCTTCCTCCTCCTCCTCCCCTTCCTCCTCCTCCTCCCCAATTGATTCTTTGTGACCAAGATACCACAAAAATGAATAGAATAGCTTGACAGCAGTCGAAGTAAAAGTGAAAATACGACCCGATGTAAATTGCTTAATCAAGATAGGGTATAACCCATCCTCTCTCGAGGGGATGTCAGAGACACAAACAAGAACTTGCCAGCAACCACTCTACATGCAGACGTATCATTCGATAAAGTACGAGTGATAACTGTAGAACTGGTCCCCGTAGTTCTTATGACTTAAACCCTTTAGATACAAAACCTCATCTATAATTCTGTTGCTGTGCATTGTAATAATTCAGTGAATAACTATTAAATCATGACATGCCATTGACTGATTAATTCTAAATCTTGAGATTGCTCATAAAGATTTCTGAAGAAACATTAAACAAGAGTCGATATTGTTAGATAATGTGGTGTATATTCCTTGCACGACAATGTTATATTCTTCTAATGTCCCAGTCACTAGATCCCATACACAACAGGACTGAAAGACGGTAGTTTCTTGCTATTACATCCCTGGTCCCTCGAAATGACCCTCACCATGTGAAAATAAATAGAATGTTACATGTAAATATAACTCTGACACGTGCCTTCAGGCAGTTCCACAATCACTCACGCCGATTTTCCTCAATTCTTTCCAAATGTCTCCCCTTTCCTACATTTGTCTTCACGGTCCCTGACGAACCCTGAGCACCCTACAAACCATTCGTTACGCCCTCTGGAAGCTTCCTGGCCTCCCTCAATGCTTCATGATTTATTGACCCATTCTCCATAATACGCGGAATAACCTCTGGATGCTTTTCAGCTTCTTTCGTGTGTTGTATAACTTGGGGGAGGGGGTAATTTTCTAGTTAGTATGGAGGTCTTACAACCGAAGCCGTCATCTTTGCCATGTACTGTATACTTAGATAGGAAAAATGTTAGACACGGTTAATTTAGCCATTCAGGACGAAAACAAGGTTTCCAGTTTTACAGAGTGAGACCGAAGCTTGAGACTCGTGTACCTATATAAGTTCCCATCCATCGGTAGTGCTCTTCAAAGGTTTTACTGTCATTTTTAAACTCCGACAGATACTTTCCTTACGCAACACGAAGCTTTTCATGTAACTTCTCTTCACTACCCTATGGTACGCTCTCCAACGTCCTTTTCACTACCCTATGGCACGCTCTCCAACATGCTCTCTATCCACTCCACCTGCAGGATCCTCCACCATTATATCCACCCCCAAAACACTCGCCACCCCTTTCCCCTGCCATACTTCATACACTGGAGCAAAAAACAAAAAACAAAAAAAAACTCTTGAAAAATCATACAATACTCCAAGCACTCCCCCACTCCACTTTGCGCTCCATAGCACTCCACCCTGCCCCCTCCTGTTCTCTCTCTTAGTCTCTCCACGTCCCCTCCTTCTAGAATAGCCCCATCGTTGATCTCCTCTAACGAGCCTCGCCGTACCAGCCGCCCTCGAACCCCCTACTCTTGATCTCTCTCGATCTGTTCATTCATCCATCAACGGTGATTCATAATTCACCGTTTTCCCTCTTATTCCACTCTCTTCTGTCTGTACCGTGAACTATGTTTATCAGTTTCCGTATCATTATCATAGTTGTCAACGTCAACACCAACGTCAACGTCAACGTCAACGTCAACGTCAACGTCGTCGTCATCATCAACGTCGTCATCATCAACGTCGTCATCATCAACGTCGTCGTCATCGTCATCGTCATCGTCATCGTCATCGTCATCGTCATCGTCATCGTCATCGTCATCGTCATCGTCATCGTCATCGTCATCGTCATCGTCGTCATCAACGTGATCGTCGTCATCAACGTGATCGTCGTCGTCAACGTCATCAACGTCGTCGTCAACGTCATCAACGTCGTCGTCAACGTCAACGTCGTCGTCATCGTCATCGTCATCGTCAACGTCAACGTCGTGTTCACCTATGCTTCTCCTACATTCTCTTCTACTATCGACTTCTACGTCTATATGGATATTGACCTTTGTCACATTCAGTTCTTTTCCTGACCTTGTCTTTTAAGGTCTTTGTATCTACACATATTCCATCAGCAGTCATTGCCAAAAGTCCTTGACCTCTTCCTCTTTCTCCTCCTCCTTTTTCCTCCTCCTCCTTTTTCCTCCTCCTCTCCTCTTCGACCTCTACCATTCCTAGCCAAATCCAATTCCTTTCTCACAAAAGTTCAGTATGAAAAACCTCTAGAAACTCTATTACTACTATTTTTCCTTTTTTCTATTATTCAGCCTTTGCCTGCTCTACGGGGTGGCTAGGCATAGAAACATTTGTCGGAATTCAGGAATTTAAGATTTTTTTTTTTTTTTTTTCTGCTCTTCACGCACTGATTTTCTAGAATGCCCTAACTCCAGTTGATCTAAATTATTGTTTCTAGACGTTGGCGATCTGGTTCACCACCACGCTTCTAAAATTCATAAAACATATGAAATAGTGTTGTAATATTATTAAGTTGATAGATACTGGTTACAAAAATATACCAAGTATTCAGCTGTGAATGACGTCTCAGTATACGAGTAGAACAGCGACGAAGATTTTGGAGTTCGCTATATATGAAAATACTTTCCTATCTACTCCTGTAATTCTTCCCTTCCTTCCTTTTTCACGTTCCCTCTGCCACTATTTCTCCCTCCCCCCCTCTTTCCAGGTCTTTTTCTTTCTTCCCAACTTTTCTTCCTCTTCCTCTTCTTCCTCTTCCTCTTCTTCCTCTTCTTCCTCTTCCTCTTCTTCCTCTTCCTCTTCTTCTTCCTCTTCTTCCTCTTCCTCTTCTTCCTCTTCCTCTTCTTCCTCTTCTTCCTCTTCTTCCTCTTCCTCTTCCTCTTCTTCCTCTTCCTCTTCTTCCTCTTCCTCTTCTTCCTCCACGTCTTCATCCTCCTACTCGTCTCATATTTTTACATCTTCCCCACCTCCTTATTATGTTTTGTCTCAATCATTGCCCTCATCCTTCTGTCTTCTTTTACATAATTCTTAAAACAAAACAATTTCATTCAATTTGAATGTTGATAAATAATGTTTTCAACATTATTTCCATCATTTCTAATGCACAATTTGATGCGTTTTACAAAATTCAGGTGGACTCGATGAAATAGGCTCTCATTGCCGTCGATTTCAGCACACTGACTGGTAATGCGTTCTCTCATGTGGTTTAAATCAGTAATCTTCATCGAGTACACTTTCTCTTCCCAGAAAAAGAAGTCGAGGGGAGAAAAGTCTGGTGAACAAGGGGACCACTCCATATGACCTCTTCTTCCAACCCAGTGGCCAAGACAATAAAAATAAACAAATAGTAAAGTCTCCTATGTACCCTGACTTGATGGACACCCTGTACAATTAAATCTATCTCTGCCTCATTTTCCTCATCTTCCACTTACGTATTTTCTTATTCTCCATCCCCCTCTACTTCAGCCACCACAAAAGCAACCGTCTGAAACATCACTTCCACCAATTTCACCAGAATTTTTACTACATCCTGAAACACCATTACCGCTTTCATCTCCTCGTCTCCACCTCCACTTCCACCTTCACTTCCACCTCCAATTCCACTGACCCGCACCACCAAATCTCAATCATCTCCTTCTCCTCCTCTTCTTCTTCCTCCTCCTCCCTATCTTCAACCTCCATCTTACTTCCCATCTCTTTCTTGTTGTCTGTCTCCATGTCCCTTTTATGTTCCCCGTTTCTTCCTCCCTCTCTTCCTTTATCCTTATCTTCCATTTTTGTTGTCTGACTTCTCCCCTTCGCTTCCTATTATTAGTTTTGCTTCCTTGATCTCTTTATTCTCTTCTCCCGTCAAGGTTATTTTTCTTCCAACTCCACTCTCCTTTCCTTTTCTTTTCCTTCTTGTTTTATTTCGTTCTCAACCTCGTCGACGTTTTGTCAATGCCATGACAATTATTGCCAACATCTCTATCACTTTGGGTGTGTGTGTGTGTGTGTGTGTGTGTGTGTGTGTGTGTGTGTGTGTGTGTGTGTGTGTGTGTGTGTGTGTGTGTGTGTGTGTGTATGTGTGCATGTGTGTGTGTGCACGTGTGTGTGCGTGAGTGCGTACGGGCGGGCGGGCACTCACGCAAAATGTGTGTGTGTGTGCGTGTGCGTGCGGGCGTGTTCACACTTGTGACCATGTGTGCATATATTCTAGCGTTCGTGCATGTCTGACAATGTGTAAGTTTACATGAAATCATACGACGTGTTTTATTTATCTATTCATCTATTTTGTTTATTATAGTTTTTTTTTTATGTCACACTACCTCTACCATACCTTCCTCTTTTGATGTTGTCCTTAGTTATTCTCCTTTTATTCTAATTCCATTATTCTCTCTTTTTTATTATCTTTCTTTAGTACCTATACTTTACACCTCGTACTTAACATGTTCCTCTTCTTTTTCTATCATATTCGTCCTCCTCTTTCGTTACATCCTATTTGTCCTCTTTTTCCTTGTTTTGTACTCTTTCATCCTCTTCTACTCTTCTCCCTCCTCACCTTTCTCGTCCTCATTTATCTCTTCCATCTTCTTCCTCCTCCTCTTTCTTCTGTTCTTCCTCCTCCTTGGGTACCTGATTATCCACAATTATAGAAGCGCCGGTAAACTACATTCCATAATATCTTCCTTCTCCACTTCCTTTTCCTCCTCTTCCTCTTTTTCCTCCCCTCCTCTCCCTACTTACGTTCCTCCTGTTCTTATCGGTTCTTCTTTTTTTTTCCTCCTCCTCCACCTCCTTCTTCTTTTCCTTCTTCTCCTTCTGCTCCTCCCCCTCCCTCTCTTCCTCCTTCTCCTTCTGTTTCTCCGCCTCCCTCTCCTCTTTCTCTCTACTCTCTTTCTCCCCAGTTTTTTCTCCTCCTCCTAACCTTACCTCTCTCCTTCCATCACATGCACGAGATTGTCCACAAGGATACCAACTCCGGTAAACCACAAACTAATGTCCACCTCTTCCTTCTTCCTTTCTGTCTCCTGTTCTTCTTTCCTACACCACCTCCTCCTCCTCTTTCTCCTCCTACTCCTCCTTGAATACTGTGTACAATTTTGGTCCCCATACTACCAGAAAGATCAGAACGTCTGATTTTATTCTCACTTTCAAAACGGAGAATGCGAAGAGATTTAATCGAAGTTTTTAGAATGTTCAATGTCGAAGATTACTTTTCTTTAGACCAATTAAGTATAAGAAGACGTCACGATTTTAAAGTTATTAGTAAAAGAATTTCTTCAAATGAAAGCAAGCACTATTTCTTTAACCGGGTTGTTAATGTGTGGAATTCGTTACTTTCCACCGCCGTTGAAAGTTACTTGGTGACAATATTGAAAAATCGTTTAGATATATATTTGGATTCTAATCCGCAAATAAAATATTATCCTTTGCAATAAAAGATTTTACAGCCCGGCATCTAACTGTATAGGATAGTGGTAGTATTAGTGTTTAGTTTTTCTTTCCTATAAAGATTCTTGCTGTCCTGTTTCTTCACTGTAGATTAGTATAGTTAACACAAACAGCCAGTAAGGGCCAATAGGCCTACTGGTTGTTTGTTCTTCCTTTGTGTTCCTCACCTCCTCCTCCACCTCCTCCTCCCTCCTCCCCCTCCTCCTCCCTCCTCCCCCTCCTCCTCCCTCCTCCCCCTCCTCCTCCCTCCTCCATCTCCTCCTCCCTCCTCCTCCCTCCTCCCTCCTCCTCCCTCCTCCCTTCTCAATCTCCTCGTCCTTCTCCTCCTCCTTCTTCTACTCCTCTTTCTTCTCCTCCCCTTCCACCTTCCTCCTCCTCCTCCTTGTCGTTCACCTCTTCCTTCTTCTTTTATCCACCTCATCTTCTTTTCTACCTCCTGTTCCATCTCCTCCCCCTCATCAACCACCTACTCCTCCTACTACTCCTCCTACTCCTCCTCCTCCTCCTCCTCCTTTTACTTCTCCTCCTCCTCCTCCTCCTCCTCCTCCTTTTACTTCACTTTCTCCTCCTCCTCCTCCTCCTCCTCCTCCTCCTCCTCCTCTTCCTTTTACTTCACCTTTTCCTCCCCCTCCTCCTCCTCCTTGCCTTTCACCTCTTCCTTCTCCTTTTATCCGCCTCTTCTTTTCTACCTACTGTTCCTCCTCCTTCTCCTCTTCCTGCTGCACGTCCTCCTCCTGCTCCTCTTCCTCCACCTGCTGCTGCTGCTCCTCCTTCTCATCTTCCTCCTCATCTTCTTCCTCCTCATCTTCTTCCTCCTCCTCCTCTTCCGCATGCTCATTTCTGTCTCTTCGTATTCCCCATTCCGAGCCCGTTAACCCCGGGCCGTTATCTGGCCGACATTGCCGCAATTTCCTCCTTGTCTCTGTGCTTACGCGTCGCCATTCTCCTTCTTCATTCCGGCCTTTCTTGTCCTTTATTCGTCTTTTTCGATTCTCTCGCCCTTTTCCTCCCCTCCTTCTTCTTCTTCTTCTTCTTCTTCTTCTTTTTCTCCTTTCTCTGCGTCTTCGCCATTTCATTCTCTCTGTCCCAGTCGACATACTTTCTTTTATTTTACTCTTTCTTTGTTTTGTTTTTTTATCTTCTTCATACTCTCCCTGCTTTACTGATATCTCCTCTTTGTCGTCTTCTGCCTCTCTTTCTCTTATTTTTCCTCCTCTTCCTCCTCCTTATTCTCCTATTTATCCGACTACTTTTCTTTTCATCCTACTCCTCTTTCCTTTTCTCTCTTTGTCTCTCTTTTCTTCTTTCCTCTTTTCCTCTTCTCTTCGTCCTCCTCCTCCTCCTCCTCCACCACCACCGATATCGTCGTCGTCGTCGTCGTCGTCGTCGTCATGTTACTCTTCCTGTTCTTCTTATTCATCATTCTATTCCATTTTCCTCTCCCTCTACTCTTCAAACTTCATCTTCTTATATTCTTCCTCTTTACTTTTCCCTCCTCTTCCTCTTTCTTCTCTTTAATTTATCTCATCTTCCTTTTCCCTATCCCTCTCTTCGTCTTGCTCCTTTTCATCAGTCGTCCCCTCTCACACTTTATTCCTCCTATGCATCTTTCCCATTTTTTTCCTTATATCTTATTCTTCATGCTTTCTCTGTTCCAGTTACTCTTCTCTTAACTTCCACTTTCTTCCATCTCCTATCTTTTCTTCTCTTTTTCGTCTTTTTTCCCTTCCTCCCCCTTTCCCTTCCCCTCCCCTTCCATTCGTAGCTCAAGTCACCCCTCTGTTGATCTTCCATCCCTCTTCCTCCCATCTCCCCTTCTGCCCCCTTCGCGTCTTTTTCATTCCCTATTACGACTTTTTCTTCTCCCCTACTTTCCCCCATTTCTCCCCTACACACTCTCTCTTCCCTCCCTTTTCTTCTCCTTTCCTCCTTTTCCCTCCCTTACCCTTACCTTCCTTAACGACTTCTTTCTCTTAATGTTCATTATATCCTCTTCCATTTCTCGATTCCTTCTTCTTTTCTTATTCTCCACCCTCCTTTCTTCCTTCCTTCCTTCTTCTTTTCTTATTCTCCACCCTCCTTCCTTCCTTCCTTCCTTCTTCTTTTCTTATTCTCCATCCTCCTTCCTTCCTTCCTTCTTTCCTACCTGTTTTCTACCATTCCTTTTGATTTCCTCAACTCATTTTCTATTTCCCTTCCCTTTAGTTACTTCCTTTTCCTCCCTCTTCTCTCCCCTGTCATCACATCTCTATCCCTGTCCTCTCCTTCCCTTCCCTTAAACTTATTCTTCTTCTCTTTATTTCATTTTCATTTCCCTTTCCCTTCCCTTCCCTTAAACTTATTCTTCTTCTCTTTATTTCCCTTCCCTTCTCTCCTCTTTCTTCTCATTCCCTTCACTTTCCATCTCGTTCTTTTTATTCCTTCTTTTTTCTTCCTTCCCCTTCCCCTTCCCATTCCTTAACCTTCCATTTACCTTTATGTTCAATCCCTTACGTTCCCTTACCCTCCCTTTCCTTTCCCTCCTCTTCCCTTTCTTTCCTTCACCTTTTTCTCACTCCTAACCTCCCTTCCTTTCCTTTACTATCATTCCTGTTTTTTTCTCATTTTATTTTCTGTATTATGCATTCCCTTGTAAGTTTGCCTCCTTTTCCTTAACCCTTTCCTTAAACCTTCCCCCTCACTTTTTCCCCACTTTGCCTCACTACCACCCCTTCCCTCTTCCCTCCCTTCCCTTGCTCCACCCTTTCCTTTACCCATTTATAACCTAGACGACCTCTTACCTCTCTTCCCTTTCCTTCCGGCTGTAACCTTCCCTTCCCTTTCCTTGCCAGCGACTTCCCCCCGGCTTTCCCTCATTACCTTTACTGCCCACCCATTTCATTTTTATTTGTTTTTATTTATTTATTTATCTACTTTATCTCTTCCGGCTCCAAGAGAAACTATGACTCTTTTTTCATGTCCTTCACTACCTGTTCCCTTGGTCCACACACTCTACCCTCTCCTTTCCCTCCTCTTCATTTTTCTTTCCTTACCTCCCCTTCCCTTTCCTACCCTACCCTACCCTACTCTACCCTACTCTACCCTTCCCTTCCTTTCCCTACCCTTCTCTACCCTTCCCTACGCTTCCCTACCCTTCTCTCTTCCCAACCCTTCCCTTTCTTTCCCTTCCCTTCCCTTCCCTCTCTTCCCCTCTTTCCTTTACATGCCCTTACATTCTTTTCCCTTCCCTTCCTTTCCCTTTCATTCACTTCCCTTCACTTCCCTTCCCTTCCATTCTAACCCCCTCCCTTCTCTCACCTTCACTTCCCTTCCCTTCTATATATTTCTTTCTACATAATCTCTCTCGCTTTGTGTATATATATATGTATATATATATATATGCTGATAACGTAGTCAAGTTCAATAGTTCATCAGACAAGGTAACTCTGATTGTGATTAGGCTGTGTAAAAATTACTCTAAAAATAGTTCAGGTTTGTGCACCAACTTCAGAGTTCAGACGATGAAATTGAATCCTTCTATGATGATTTAAGTCGGGTAATGGATCAAGAAAAAAGTAAGTACACGTTAATAATAAGCGACTTTAATGCTGAAGTGGGGAAGAAGATGGGAGATGAGTCGTGCATTGGGAAGTTTGGAGTAGGCGAAAGAAATGACAGAGGCGAGATGTTAGTCAATTTTGCAGAGAACTATAACATGAGGATAATGAACACTTTCTTTCAGAAGTGTGTAGGTCGTAAATGGACCTGGAGAAGTCCAGATGGAACAACAAATAAAGAAGTAGCCTTCATATTAGGAGATGAGAGCAAGAGCGTTAGTAATGTTACGGTCATAAATAAAGTCAACATAGGTAGTGATCATAGAATGATAGATTGTACAGCTAAATTCAATTTCAGAACCAAGAGAAATAAACTGGTGTTAAAAAAGAAAATGACCCTTGCATAAGTTAAGGATATAAAGAAGGAATTTCAGTTAGAAAATAGAAATAGATTCGAAGCTCTAAGAACTAATGCGGACACCGTCGAGAATATGAATTTGAATTTAGTGAATATCATTAGGGAATCGGCAGAGAAAGTAAAGCTCTTGGTAAAATTCTTCTACTCTTTTTACCCTTCTGTCTCTGCATTTAATGATTTCTCCATTTCTATCTTTCAAATATACCATTTGATATCTTCCTAAAGAATATCTGCGCTCGGTCCCTTTAATACTTTTACCTCTCCGAATATATATATTTTTTTCTATTTCATCTGTTTCTCTTTCTTCTCTCTGATACCTACCTTATGTAGATAAGTTTGTTTAGTTCTATCTACTCTTCCTATTTCGCCTCTTCTGCTTTTAATCTACATGGTCTTTCTTCTTTTAACTAGGTCATTTGTAGCTTTGGTGTATTTTTTTTCCGAATGCTTTTTGCACTTCCTATTTTCTCTGCCGATTCCCTAATGATATTCATTAAATTCAAATTCATATCTT
>NC_134786.1:68785721-68885721 GCF_046742065.1 Oratosquilla oratoria
AATTTCCCGCGTGTCTTCGTTTTCACACATTTTCCTAATTTGTATTATGGCAATGTCAGAGATCGTCGTCTTCTATTTCTTTGTCAACAATTCGTTTCGGTTTAGATTTGTTGTTTTTAACAGAAGTCCTTAGGAGACTCTATCAATGCTTATGTTAAAGTAATGATTATTGTGTATTCTTTTATCTAACAAATTTGCTCGCACATGTATACACACAGATATACACTGCATACACACACAAACACTCACATAGACGGTAACGGCTCAGAAGAAAAAAAAACGATTAAATATAAAGGTAAGGAACATAGACCAAGTCAGAAAATGAATTAACAGAATGGACTGACTGATTGCAACAAGCAGGATGATGTTCTTGTATAATGGTCGTCAAATATGCATATGTATATATATGATGTGTGTGTGTGTGTGTGTATACAGACACACATGTATGTATGTATGTATGTATGTATGTATGTATGTATGTATGTATGTATGTATGTATGTATGTATGTATGTATGTATGTATGACACAACACACTAGATAAAAACAGTTTTAGGTCGACAAAACGAGAAAGAAATGTGGGTGATATACAGGGTACGTCCGTATAATGTAATATTTCTGAAACCAGTGTATCCACTTTATAATATTTCCAACGAATAATACAATAGCAATAATATAATATTTCTACTTGAAAATTTGGCCCCGCATATCTTATTTCCTGAAAACAATAAGCCTCTGATTACAATGGCAACAAAGCGCATTCAATCGTGTCAGTGGATCCTCCTTAACCTGCACTAGGAAATTCATATTTTTTCTTTAATTAAATAAAACGTTCATTTAACTCCTAGAGGCTTCTTTGTTTTGTAGAGGAGTGTTTTGTCTTAGAATAGATCCGAAAGTGGAACTCAAGACTGGATAGGCCTCAGGACTCTCGGTGATGATCTCAAGGTCCTTGAGAAGAAAAGTCCTGAAGACATTTATCTGAAGAATTGCACTCAGTCGCGAGATGTGCGGGCCGCAGCTCCAGCTCGCTGAAACCAGAACGCGTCTTCCTCCTTAACATAAAAAAATTCCAACAATATATCCTTCATATCTTATCAATTTACGTCTTATTACGTCTCTTATTTATTACATTTATTTATATCCTTCATATTTGTTCATATTTATATCCTTCATATTTATTCCTTCATATTTATATCCTTCATATTTATTCCTTCATATTTATATCCTTCATATTTATTCCTTCATATTTATATCCTTCATATTTCATATCCTCTTATTTATGTCCTTCATATCTTATTCATTTACGTCTTTTTTCCAAGAAGGTATGATTCAGAGATACCGAAATATGACAACCCATACTGCGTATCATTTTTTTTTAACTTGTCCAAAATAAATAGATAAATAAATCACAATAATATATGCCCTGCAAAGACACGAGACCCCACGAGCACAAGCAACGGCGGAGGTAGCCCAGTCGCCAGTCCCACAAATCACGGAATATGGTCCAACCTGTTAAAATCAATGGAAAGAGTTATAAATACGTCACATCCTACAGATCCGCCTTACATAAATAACGTATGCTCTGTCCAATGCCAACCCATTTCATTCGATTTAGGGCAAAGCTTGGACATAAACGGCGAATAAGGAATATTTCAGGATCTCGTTTTTATTCACAGATTTGTTTGTTTCTTTATTTATTTATTTATTTTTTATTTATTTATCTATTTATCTATTTATTTATTTATTTATTTATTTATTTATTTGTTTATTTATTTATTTATTTATCTATTTATTTATCTATTTATTTGTTTATTTATCTATTTATTTATCTATTTATCTATTTATTTATTTATTTTTTCTATTTATCTATTTATTTTTCTATTTATCTTTATTTTTCTATTTATCTATATCTATTTATCTATTTATCTATGCATCTATTTATCTATTATTTATGTTGACCTATTTATCTATTTATCTATTTTCTATTATCTATTCATCAACTTATCTACTTATCTATCTATTAACCTATTTATTTATCTATATTTATATATTTATCTATTTATATATTTATCTATGTATCTATGTATCTATGTATCTACGTATCTACGTATCTATGTATCTATTTATCTATTTATCTATTTATTTATCTATTTATCTATTTATCTATTTATCTATTTATCTATTTATCTATTTATCTATTTATCTATTTATCTATTTATCTATTTATCTATTTATCTACTTATCTATTTATTTGTTTATTTTTACATATCTTAGTCTTGTTGATGCCCGACGACATTAATCGAGAGAGTGATTGTTTTAGATAGAAAAGAAAACATATACCTGTATTACTTCAGGGGAGAGAGAGAGAGAGAGAGAGAGAGAGAGAGAGAGAGAGAGAGAGAGAGAGAGAGAGAGAGAGAGAGAGAGAGAGAGAGAGAGAGAGAGAGAGAGAGAGAGAGAGAGAGAGGGTGAGAGAGAGAGAGGGTGAGAGAGAGAGGGTGAGAGAGAGAGGGTGAGAGAGAGAGGGTGAGAGAGAGAGGGTGAGAGAGAGAGGGTGAGAGAGAGAGGGTGAGAGAGAGAGGGTGAGAGAGAGAGAGGGTGAGAGAGAGAGAGGGTGAGAGAGAGAGAGGGTGAGAGAGAGAGGGTGAGAGAGAGAGGGTGAGAGAGAGAGGGTGAGAGAGAGAGGGTGAGAAAGAGAGGGTGAGAAAGAGAGGGTGAGAGAGAGGGCGAGAGAGAGGGCGAGAGTGAGAGAATTAAAGAAGTACGAGTAGAAGACCTAAGGAAAGGAAAATGTAAGAAATTAAAGAAAAGAAAAACTAATGATAAAAGTACAATGCTGCCGTGGTGTGTGAGGTGAGAATTTGAAGAATATGAGAAGAAATGGGTGAGACATAAAACGAGACAAAGAGGTGGGGAGGCACTGAGGGAAGGGGAACGAAGACAGACAGGAATAAAAAAAAAATAGGGCATGAGGGACAAAGCGAAGGAGGAAGGAGAAATGGACGGAGAGAAGAGGGAGAGTGTGTGGGAGGGGGGAGGAGGGGGAGGGGGTAGGTGGCTGGGGGAGGATACGAAGATCTAGTGTGCGTGTCAGTGGGTCAGTTATTCCCCTCCAATTTTCTATTCTTCTTTCTGGCAGGATTTAAAATCACGTCATTTCTCAGCGAGTCTAATCGTGTACAGTATCTCAAAGAAATATCACTTCATACTTTGCGTGAAATGATTTGCAACCTCGGATGATTGTTAAACGGAACACGTGTCGAGCGCTCTGAGGCTCTTGAGGCCATTCTGCATCAGAAAAGCCTTTGAGCAACTGTACGCTCGATGGTTGTAAATATATCATTGGAGTTTCGAGCTTCCCGTTTACTTCATTCTTATCCAACTTTTTTTTCATGTTTTGTTTCATTATTTTTATTTATTCTCTTCATTTGTTTATAGTTTTACATCTTATCTTGTTACGAGTAAAATATTTTCTTTTAGTCATGTTTTGCGGTATTGTCTGTATAGATATAACATTAGACGTTCTAAATGAACACGCAATTCATTATGAAAAACTAACTAATCCTGATAAACATTACTTGATGATTAGTGAGCCTCTCCTCTCATCCTCAAAATTAAAGTCTTGATTAAACTATTTTTCTATAACAAAGTGGTGGATGATATACTCGTGAAGCTTGTCACTCATTCTCTATGCATGTTCAATTCATGTATGCTTTACGCGTTTGCCCAAAGTCTATGGAAATTATAACCAAAATTTACATAGGTGGGTACGTACATACATACGAGTATATACTCAGAAAAATATATAAACACCTGCGCGTGCACACAAATACAAACGCACACATAAACACACGCACACACACACACACATGCATACACACACACACACACACACACACGCACACACACACACACACACACACACACACACACACACACACACACACACACACACACACACACACACACACACACACACACACACACACACACACACACACACACACACACACACACACACACACAGTTGTAAATGTAATATCAGAGTACATTGACCTCTTGTAACTATCATACCCAAAAACTGTATTTTGATACTTCTATACCGAACATCTCATTCAGTGTTGTCTGGCTCAATCAAGTTGACACCAATGAAATAATAGTTTTTCCAATACCTTTTTACTTAGATACATACTAGAATACAGCCATTTTTCCAAGTGATAAATACACTTGTACCAATGCTGTAAACAGTTCCTGATGTGTCTAGGGCAACTGTTCCGGCACAAGTATGAAAGATGTTTCTTTCAGATTCTTGTTCTGAAGCGTCAAGTCCACTGTTTGAGTAACAATCTGGAGGATCGTCCTCACCATTTGGGTCTTCCATTTCATTTTTTTTCTTTTCTTTTTTATAGGTTATCGACCTATAACGAGGTCATTAAGCCTGGTGTGAATTTGTACAGTCTCGACGTAGTGTTTTCATGTAAAGTTCTTGGAACAGAAGATTTTCAGTTTTATGGTGAAGTTAATGAAGCCAGGACAGCCAATGGCCACAATGGCCACAATGGCCTGGTGTTGGGAAACCTGTGGGTTGCAGCCTGTTGTGATCTTGATAGATTAACTGCAAAAATAGAATATGCGTGATCATTTTTTTTAGGAAATATTATTTCCATAAAGTATATTTAGAGATGAGCCACGTAAAGTGCACGGGTGACTTTAATAATATCTGCTGGGTTAGGTTAAATCAGTGGTTCCCAACCTGTGGGTAAATTACCCCCTGGGGGGTAGGTAACAAATTTTCGGGGGTAATGAAGGGCTGACAATTTTTTTTAAAATATAATAAAATAAAATAAAATCAAGAAAACATTACGGTACCCGGCATTAGGATTAAGGTTAACTTAGTACGTATAATTGTAAAACTAAAAAAAAAAAGGTTGGGAACCACTGGGAATGAATACAAACAAGGCCTCTCCCGAATCCTGCGAAGGTGTTTGATCACAAACGGACTAATAATTTTGCGACGTGAATCAAGTAATGGTTCGTTGTTCAGGTTAAGTGTCATCCGTTCCTTGCTTAGAGGAATTATATCCCGATACATGAGCTCCATTTATATCCAAATCAGAAAATGTATTCATATCTAACAGTAGGTTATGAAGTACAGTAAAAAAAAAATTAATATAACACTGTTTCCCTTGCTTTTCTTTCACAAAGGTAAGTGTTCTACGTCACGCACCTGAAAAATAGGGATATAATGGCTACAAATACAAACTGCCTCAATTATCCTTATTGTTGGATATTAGGTCATCATGCAAAATGTTCACAGTTAGTAACTCAGCTTTTCGCAGTAAAACACGTTATGAGGTCCACTATAAATTGCACAGTTTCAATTACCTGGACAGCTTATTCATATACATAAAAAATGTATTTTCACAGTTTCTAAGTATATATTAAAATACTATAAAAACAGTGTAGGAAATCGATTAGAACTCAAAAAACTTAGACTAGTAAAAAGGATACATCTGTATTTCTATTCCTATTTTATATTTTTGTACAACACACGCGCGTGCGTGTGCGTATGCGCGTGTGCGTGTGTGTGTGTGTATGTGTGTGTGTGCGCGTGTGCGTGTGCGCGCGCGTGCTCGTGTGCGTGTGCGCGCGCGTGCTCGTGTGCGTGTGTGCGCGCGCTCGTGTGCGTGAGTACGTATGTTGTACATATGCACAAAATATAAAACTCATTCATCCTTTTACCATCGGTGAGTTCTATTTTTGCCGAGTAAATACGCTTTTTTATATAATTTCAACAATAGCGGCCAGAGACTGCTTGCTCTACACAGGGAATCAGATGCAGGTTTTTTTTTTTTTTACTAACAGCCTTATGCTTGCCTAAGAAGGGGAGATAACACCAGGAGGCATGAAGTATACCATGTTCCCACTATCTATATTTCATTGCAATCCTGGGGACAATATCTTCATGATATAACAGGTACATAAGGTATATAGATAAACAGAAGCAAAAAAAAAATAAATCGTATTATTTGGAGCGACTCTCTTCGCTTGGATCTCTGTAGCGTCATTATTGGATCATAAAGCAATTATGAATTTGACTAATTCTTCGTGAATTGATGCAGCAAACACAGAAAAGGATAGTCATTTCGAAACAATCACTTCAGAATAATACAGTACAGCAGGAATTTGCATAGTGTTATATTGATCTCACGTGAACGCAGGCATCTGTGATGAGTACAAATGTTATTTTATCGTAGGCGTTGTGTGATGGTTTCGTAATCATTGTGTACCAGACACCAAACACGAAGTGCGTGCGCGCGCGCGCGTGTGTGTGTGTGTGTGTGTGTGTGTGTGTGCGTGTGCGTGTGCGTGTGTGTGTGCGTGTGCGTAATTCACCATGATCTTGGAACACGTGTTGGACTCGTGATCGACATCTATTTCCCTCCCGGAAGAGAGCTCAGAGCTCATATATGACCGATCTATGGGTAATGCTGTGAACTTACGCGCGCACACACACACCCAACTCCACGCTCACGAGAGTTGGTGTAACGACCCGCAGCGCAGCGATACTGAAATTATTTCAAACCTGGGCGGGATTCGAACCCGGACCATCGTAGTTGCAGGCGTGAACTCTACCACTGTGTGCGTGCGTGCGTCTGTCTGTCTGTCTGTCTGTCTGTCTGTCTGTCTGTCTGTCTGTCTGTCTGTCTGCCATTCTAAAATGGGCATCCGAGAATGATGTTAAATTCGACCAAACTCTGTGGGGGAAAAAAAATAGCAAATAATTCGCTGATGAAATAAAAAGCTCATGTCGATTGGAATATTTTCAAATTTTGATTTTTTCCCAATAAATTTAGGATTCCTTTTCCCTAGACATAGAATGCCTCACCATCCTCAATTTTCAGAATACATGTCACATCACGATCATAACACGGTCACTTTGTGGTCACGACATACTCTAAACAAGTGACGGTCACATTTGGGCATGATCACGTGTCACTCGAGTTCAAGTGCCTGTGCGCATGCGCGCCAGTTGTGAGGACCTGCATGCCCAAGACCCGCATCCGTCTCCTACGTGTCGAGGTTATTCGAGGCTCGTTTGTCATATCTTGCTCCATGGTCGTTTTAAACGCATGACACGCTTTCAGGACACCTCGAATCTCTCCTGAAACCCATTGCGTTGTAGTTTTTCCTCACTGAAAGTGGTTCCTCACTGACGGTCTACGGACTCGCAAAGAGCTTCAAAACCTCGGAGGGTGGTCACTAGTACGATAACGAGTTTGAGCTAGTGAGTGCTAGACGATTTTAATCGGTGTTGATATAATCTTCAGAAGGTTATAAAACAGTAATCCTTATAATAATGATGTACGAAAAGAAGGAATGGAGCCTTTGAACGATAGTATTAAATGAGATGTTTCTGTCCGGTTAGACCGCACATTCCTCCCTCCATGTCTGTGTCCGCGCCGCGTGTCAAGCTGCCGACGTCACCCATGCGTTTGTCTCGCTTCGTTAGAGGCGGTCGGCAGAGTTTTGATTCTCCACAAGCTCACCAGCAGACCAATGGTGTACATATAAGGACTCACGCACACAAACACTGTCGGACAGGGTTGTACATGCACGGTTGGTAGAGTCCCAGACTATCAGTATGGCGGTACCGGCGGTACCTGGTATCCTGCCCAGGTCTGAAAATATTTCAGTATCGCTGCGCTTCGAGTCGTTACTCAAACTCTCGTGGGTGGGGAATTGGGTGTGTGTGCGCGTGTAAGGTCATAGCATTACCCATAGATCGGTCATACGAGCTCTGAGCTTTCTTCCGGGAGGGAAATAGCTGTCGATCATGAGTCCAACACGTGATCCAAAGACCAAGGTGAATCACACACGTGTGTGCGCATAAGCAAATGGATAGTATAACCATAAGCGATTACAGCCACACACATACACACACACGTGCACATACACACACATATGCACATACACACATACGCAATACACACGCGCACATACACACACACAACACACGCGCACATACACACAACACACACACGCGCACATACACACACACAACACACGCGCACATACACACAACACACACACGAACCACCACTCCAGCTCTGATGGGCAAGGAGGTGTGTGTGGGGGGGAGAGGGAGAGGAGGAGGATTGGATTGGGGAAGAGGGGGAGAGGGAGAGGGGGGGGGTCGTAGCATTATCCATAGATCGGGCCACATAAGCTCTGAGCTCTCATTCAGGAGGATAATAACTGTCGATCACGAGTCCAATACGTGATCCAAGACCGTGGTGAATCACACATACGCGTGTGCCCCCGCAGTAAACCATGAAAGAAAATACAGAAGATGTAGGCCAGACAAGAGAATAAAAAAAATTATGTAAAAGAAATGCGCTTACTAACAGACACACCTGTAAAGTAGCAATGTAAGATATTGTACATAAGCGATGAGGAACAAAATTATTCATACCTAGGGTATAATAGATATCTAAATAGATATCTACAAATTAGATGTCTGGTTCTGTTACAAGAAAAATAGTTATAATAATATCGAAGAAATAAAGACGTACTTATAACACGCATTGTAAGCACAAAAGCAATCATACATACAAAGAAAACATTTACAAAGACGAGAAGAAAATAGGCTACGTCATTTGAAAATGAGTTATAATATAGACATACGTGAATATAAATGTGGTAGAAAAACGCAGCTTAGAGTAGGAAAACTATATTGCTGGTGTTTTGATTTTAAGTCTTCAGAGTGAGGAAGACTTATAGTCAAAACGTTAGCAATATAGTGTTCCTACTCCAGCCTGCGTTTTTCTTCCTCCTTTCCACTCAAATATTTCATCTTTACTGCATACATGAATGTGTGTTTGTATGTGATTCACCATGATTCACTATGATCTTGGATCACGTGTTGGACTCGTGATCGACAGCTATTTCCCTCCCGGAAGAGAGGTCATATATGACCGATCTATGGATAATGATGTGACATTACACGCACACACTCACACACCCAGCTCTCCGCCCACGAGAGTTGGAGTAACAACTCGCAGCGTAGCGATACTGAAATTATTTCAGCCCTGAGCGGTATTCGAACCCGGACCACCGTATTGACAGCCGGGAACTCTAACCACTGCGCCACGAATTGTGTGTGCGTGTATGTGTATGTGTGTGTGCGTGTATGTGTATGTGTATGTGTATGTGTATGTGTATGTGTATGTGTATGTGTATGTGTATGTGTGTGTGCGTGTGCGTGTATGTCTGTGTATTAACCTCGGATCTGCTGCAGCCTCTGTTCGAGACAGCCAGACACCACCCTACGGCAGTGAGCTCAGAGCTCATTATTTGCCGATCTCTGGGTAGGTCTGAGACCACTCACACACCACACACCGGGACAGCAAGGTCACAACTCCTTGACTAACATCCCGTACCTACTCACTGCTAGGTGAACAGGGGCTACACGTGATAGGAGACAAACCCAACTTATCTCCGCCCGGCCGGGGAATCGAACCCCGGTTCTCCGGCTTGTGTGTGTGTGTGTGTGTGTAAGTGTAACAGGAAGCTAATTTGGTGAAATATGAAGCATAATGCAGATGCACAAATATACAAATGGACGAATCAATGGATAGACGGAATAGACAAGTGGAGATTGACGATTAACAAAATAAATAGATTACATGATAAACTTGAAAAAAGATAAATGAGGCAGATGGCTAATTTGATTGTTGTTGCAAACTGATTTCAGCCGCTTCTGTCATTGTGGCCATTCTCGCACTGCCGCTGTCGAGGCTGCAGGGAGTTGTAGAGAGATGAGAGGTTTTGGTGCTTCATTGTCCTAGGTTTGATGTATTGTCTTTGTTGTTTGAAAGAGTAAATGAGATTTGATGGTTGTTGCAGTGTTGTGTAAAGCTGGTGTTTTGAGTGTGGTGTTCTAAGGGTGGCTTTGCTCAGATCCGTAGAAGAATAAGGTAGCCATGTATGAAACGTGGATGTTCCGTTCTTTGCTGTTTCAAAAAGTCGTTATATGTGGAACTGTTTTTATTTTCGTACTTTTCCTCAGTCTGAGATGACTCCTCTATAGTTCCATTGCATAATGTGGACTGTTTTCGGTGGCTAATCACTTTTTTTTTGTCAAATTTTCCCCCAATTCTGCCTGCTACTAGTTAGGCAGATAGCATTCCTTATTTTCATAGTCCACCAGCGTGTTTAAAACTCGGCGGTTTCTTAAATCCGACTTGTGTTCTCTGACTCTGATTGGAAGATCTCTATGTCTCTCACCATAGTAAAGACTTCTCACCGTTTGTAAATGACACTGAGATTAGTTTCTGTCATCTGTCTAGATGTTTTATTTTCTCTCATGTGTCATTGATTATTTCTAGTCCTAATGAGCGTAATGCGTCCCCAAATGTACGTGTAAAGATAGAGCCCGTGACAACTAGGTATTGTTTGTTTGTTCATCACTTGAGTCCTTTCGTTGTAAAATGTTTCATACTTTCTTGAGAAAGGTAGATATCAAAACATATGGATTACCTTGTCTAGAAAAGTCAGCGGCCGAAGGCTTAATTTCCCTGGTGATTTTTTTTTTATAACTTTATATCTTTATATCTGTCTTTTTAGAGGAATGTTACCGTATTCATTAGTGATGACCAGACACTTATCTATGGATCAGAACCAAATCACTATCCTAGGGAGAATTTCCTGGTAGTGATCTCTCTCCAACACTTCAAAGTATAGGGGTGCCGCAACTGTACTCATCGGTGATGCTATGGGGAGGCCTTGCAGTTGGCTGCCAAATCTGAATTGCCCAAATCTAATACATTTTCTATGAGCTGCAAGTACTCGCGTTAACACATCGGTAAAATGTTCCCGTTCAATTTTGGATAACGCCCCTTGATTCCGTTGACCTGTGGAAAATAGGGAAGTTATATCGTCACTTACTCGTTTCTTCTGTGGGAAGTTTACATTGCTTAGCCTCTCAATCGCATTTGTTGAATTTCCGAAATGTATCCCGATAATGCTACCAATGATGGACGACAGGGGCTTCGCTAAGACTTTAGCTAACCTGTGTTAAGGGGACTACATAGAAAAGCATACCAGATTCGTGTCATTCAGATTTGGTAACCAAAAATATCACCAACCGGAAGGTCTCCTCATGGGATCACCGTTAGGTGCAGTAACTGCATCTCTGGACCTAAGGATGTGTTTTGGTTCCGATAAGTAGATGACTGCCTGGTCACCATTAATGAAAAAAATAACACATTTGTAAATCATAACTGACACCTCAGGTTGACTTAACAAGTTTGATTAAATCATTTGAAAAGAGAAGGGCCAAAACAAAAAGGAAAACTTGTAAAGTAGTGGATTTATTTAAATCAGAAGTATGTAAAATATCAGTCAGTGGTTAAGGAGTAACATAATATCCTCGAAGTGCAGAAGACAATAGACTTCCTGTGTGGGTCATCACATGTATTTTGAGATCGCCCTTCCGTAAGAAGGCGTCATCACACAGGTCACAGCTGTATTGTTTTGTCTCCTGAATTAATCATCACATGCCTTTTGAGAGTACCCTTCCATGCGAAAGCTGCATCACAGCCCACATAAGTATGGCTTTTCTCCTGTGTGGGTCTTCACATGCACATAGAGATCCCTTTTCCGTACGAAGGCGGCATCACACAGGTCACAGCTGTATGGTTTTTCTCCTGTGTGGGTCAACACATGCCGTTTGAGAGTACGCTTCTGTATGAAGGCACAATCACACCGGTCACAGCTGTATGGTTTTTCTCCTGTGTGGATCATCATATGCTGTCTGAGAGCACACTTCTGTGCGAAGGTGGCACCACACATGTCACAGGTGTATGGTTTTTCTCCTGTGTGTGTCATCACATGTATTTTGAGGCTACTCTTCCGTGAGTAGGCGCCATCACACAGGTCACAGCGGTATGGCTTTTCTCCTGTATGAATCATCACATGCCTTTTGAGAGTAGCCTCCTGTAAGAAAGCTGCATCACACAGGTCACAGATATATGGCTTTTCTCCACTGTGGATCCTCGCGTGCTTTTTTAGATAAGTCTTATGTGAGAAGGCGGCATCACACAGGTCACAGCTGTATGGCTTTTCTCCTGTGTGGACCATCTCATGCTTTTTGAGATCAGACTTCTGTGAGAAGACGGCATCACACAGGTCACAACTGTATGGTTTTTCTCCTGTGTGGATTATCATATGCATTTTGAGATGAGCCTTCCTACGGAAGGCTTTATCACACAAGTCACAACTGTATGGCTTTTCTCCTGTGTGGATCATGATATGCATTTTGAGATGAGCCTTCCTACGAAAGGCTTTATCACACAGGTCACAGATATATGGCTTTTCTCCTGTGTGGTGGCTCCTCACATGTATTATGAGTTTATTATTCCGTAAGAAAGAGCCATTAGACAAATAATGGGCCATTGTCTACCTTGCGAGACAACAATGATAGGAGGGAGTCTCTGGGTGACGTATTGACGTTTGCCAGTGATCTGGCAAAAGAAAAAAAATGAAGGTAATATTTTCTGTCACAATGTTTTTTCTGAGAATTCAGTACCAACTACTTTTCGTATATATTTTACGTTTCGCCCAGCAATGCTTCTTCAGAAATAACATCGATGAAAAACATTTTACTCCTTATGTAGCCCGAGCATTGTTTTTTCTGTGAAGAAGGCCTGCTGGGCGAAACGTAAAATATATTGGACTCCCATACTCTGCGTTTGGCCTCTTTCCTACAGTGCTGTTGCAGTCGTTGCTGCTTTTTTACTCAACTATTTTTTCATGAGAATACAATATTATAAGCACGGGGCTTTCATGAAGAGGTTAATTTGTAAGCAGTATTTCTATCTAGTTGCCGACAGTCGACCAGCATCTTTAAGGACAATATCGCTCCAAGATTAAAGATCATAATGGGACAAAATAGAAGGTAACAAGCGCCGGTTGATTAATAGAATATAAGGTAAGTGTGAGGGCGTGACATATCGGAGTTGTGGCATCTCATGTGGAGATAAACTAAAGAGGGAAGCAGCTGCCACATACACGATTTCTTACATACTACATTGGTGACGATATCAATAATGTCTTAAAATTTACTGAGAAAATTGCTTCAAACTCGTTACAAGCCATTGCATCGCAGGCTGACTCAATGAGTATTTGTCTAATCTGATATTTTGCCTTTTTTATAAATATATGTAATGCTTTATGAACTGTTTAGTCTAAAGTAAAGCTGGCAATCAACACTTATTTAATTACAACATTACAATCCCCAGTTGTATAAAAATGGTCATGATATACTATTCAATTCACACAGGTCCAAATACTCACAAAATATATGTATAATCAATTGGAAAGCACTGGTTGATTTAAGCCGCTTTGAAATGCTATTGAACTTTCTTATCAGCTCTATGGAGAGAGAAAAACCTCCGAAGTCTTTGAAGCGTCAGCAGAATCTGTTGCAAATAGTGTGAGCAAACGTATATAAACCGAAGTCTGTATTGGGCAAGGTCCATGTGGTTTTGGGGAACGTGGATAAGTCTAGATACGAACTCGTGGGAAGTTGTGAGGTTTTATTGATGTGCACTCAAGAATTAATAAAGTAAGCAGGATTATTCTGAACAGGTCTTTATTGCGGTTAACATGTGCCCATCTTAGTAGGATTTTTCATGTTATACTTTGATATACTTTGAAGAATTAATGCATTAAGTAGGATTGGATTAATAATTATTTATTGCACTGAACATGTGCTCGTTTGAGTAGAATTTTCCATATTATACTTTGATGTGGACACAAGAATTAAGTGAGAAGGATTATTCTGAACAGGTATTTATTGCGGTAATGCCCTCATCTGACCACAATTTTCTAAATCTTTCAACATTACACTTTGACATGGACTTACAAAATACAAGAAGTAGTAAGGATTACCTGGTGAAGATAACGTTAGTTTCCATGACTCTCCCAAACTGGATCAAGTCAACTATTTCTGTTTGCACTATGTAAACATTAAAAACACATGCAGGTAAATATGAACCACTTCATTCTTCATTGTTCTCTACTAGGGCTTTCCATAATCTATACGAGTGGGGTTTCGTACAGGTATGTCATTTTCAGAGTGGGGTTTTGTCCTAGTGTCGGGGGTTGTATACAGAAGATTGTCCTATGTGATTCCCTTCACTGATTATTTATTATTTGGTGTCTGTTAGAAATGAAAGACTAATTTGATTGATATTCTAGGTTAAATTTTAGGTGCTATTCTTGTGAACAATACACATTAGTTTAGTTAATCAATGGTGTTTATAGTCCTTTTTCTAGTGGAAGCTGTGTTATTTGTGTTTGAAATGGTATATGAGAATATGTAGTTGTTGATTAGTGCTGCACAAATCTGGTCATTTAGTGGCATGTCTGGTATTAAAAAGATAGCTTTGTACATGCCAGTAGAAGGGTATGAAATAACCACGTGTGAATTGGAAATGTCCTGTTCTTTGGTGTATCAGTGCTGTTCCAAAACGCCGTTATATGTGAAAATGCTCATATGGGACTTTTTCGTTCATTCCCTCAGTTTGAGATGACTCATCGGCAATTCCATTGTATAACTCTAGTATTATTTGGTAACACGGCGTTTATATATATATATATATATGTATATGTATATGTATATGTATATATATATATATATATATATATATATATGTATATGTATATGAGAGAGAATGCGGGTGGGGAAGGGCAAACGAAGATGTGTTAGCAGCAAGTGTCCTAATAATTAAATCGTTAGCCAAAGGGAAAACATGACGCTCATACCTTGGCGGGTTCCCTCTCACTACGAATGTAAGAATTGTGATCCGTCTGTAATGCTACCAAAAAGTCCCCAGGTGCTGACAGGGTCACATACCCACTTCTGCAGCACCTTCCTGCCCTCATGCAAAAGTCTCTCCTTTCCCTCTTTAACAAGTGCTGGAAGGAGGGAATAGTTCCTGAAGCTTGGAAACACGCCATTGTGGTGCCTATCCCCAAGGCTGGCAAGCATAGTGGGAAGATCGTCAACCATAGACCAGTTGCCCTAACCTCCCATATTGGTAAGGTATACGAGAGATTGGTGCTAAATCGCCTAAAGGACTTCGTCGACTCCAGAGGGGCACTTCCAAAACACCAGGCTGGGTTCAGGAAAGGGAGGAGTGTCACAGACCACGTCGTGCGGCTATCTGAGCATATCCGCAGGGCCCAGAGGCAAAAAAGGGTACTGCATACGTGCTTCCTCGACATCGCCAAGGCCTTTGACACCGTCTGGCACGCCAAGCTTTTGAGTAAGCTGAAATCACTCGGGGTCTCCCCAGCCATATACAAATTCGCCTGCTCCTTTCTCTCTGGCCGTTCCATCTCGGTAAGGAGAGAAGGGGCTCTCAGTACTAAGGCAGCCATCGACATGGGGGTCCCCCAAGGTTCAGTTGTAGCCCCCCTCCTTTTCACGTTGCTCATTGCAGATGTGGGGAAAGGGGTGAGAGGGGACACGATCGTCACTGCCTATGCTGACGACATAGCACTATGGAGGAAAACAAGGCACCGGCGACCAAAGAGGGACTCAACTCAGCACAGAGCCGAACTTCGTCACTTCCAGAGCCAGATCGATCTGGTAGTAACCCAACTTACAAGCCTGGGTTTCTCGCTCTCGGCAGCCAAGACAACCTATATGCCTGTCCACCAGATAGGATTCAACAGTGGCACATACCCGGAATGGAACCACATCAAGATCTGTGGAACACCTGTAAGACCTGCGAAGTCCGTCCGGTACCTAGGGGTTACATTCCAGAGAGATGGCAGGTGGTCTCAACACATCCAGCAAGTTACACTCAATGCACGACGGGCCCTCAACCTTGTCAGAGCCATCCGACACGAACCCTGGGGCCAACACCGCAAAACTCTTGTCCCCATCGTTCAGAGTCTAGTGCGGTCAAGGCTCCTCTTTGGGGCGGCAGTGCTGCATGACCTGTCAAGGGATGCAGTGCACAAGATGACCCAAATTGAGTGTCAAGCACTCCGAGTGGGACTCGGTCTCCCGAGGTCGGTCCCTCACGAGCAGGTGTACAGTGAAGCTGGGATCCTGCCACTATGGCGCCGTATCAAAAGGGACGCCTGCCGATACCTCTTCAGTGCAGCCAGAGTACCGAACTCGACTGACGAGGAACTTTCCGAGGGATGGGTCGCGGCCCCACCGACGGAACCCGCATGCGGTCTTCCTATCTCCGTCAAGGATATCTGCCTCCAAGCTGGACTACAACCTAGTGATCGCCGCTTAGTGGCCCAAAATCAGCAAGACCCCTCTCCTCCCTGGACCTATTCACCACCTGAAGTAAGGACCGAAATCTATGGACTAGGCCGCCAGGCAAACCACCATCTGTTGCTCGAAAGCACCAAGAAATTCCTAGCAGAACATTATGCTGGGGATTTTCTAGTATATACGGATGGCTCTGTACTTGAAGACGGTCGCACAGGAGCTGGCTTCTATCTACAGTCCACTAGAGAGACTTTCTCCATAAGGCTTCCCCCCACCACCATCCTCACGGCCGAACTTGTTGCCATCCGGGAGGCTCTGATCAAAATCATCGCCCTTCCACAGAAGCCACCACGTGTCACGATCCTGTCGGACTCCCGTTCGAGCCTGACTGTCTTGCAGGGCGCCCACTGTACTACAAGACCCGACGTCTTAAATGACATACTGCGTCTCTCGGCAGAGGCGGCCCAAATGGGCGTATGCCTCCAGTACCAGTGGGTCCCCTCTCATGTGGGACTCCAGGGCAACGAAAGGGCTGACAGAGCTGCCCGCCAGGGAGCGCTAGCTCCCGAGGAAGAAGCTATACCCATACAGCTCACGGCAAGTGATATGTATCGGATGATAGATCGAGCCGTCTGGGACATGTGGAAGGCAGAATATGCCGCCACTGCTGTCTCCCGGGGATGGCCAACAAAGACCTGCCTTGAGGCCAACGACTCCAGTCTCTCCTCGCTGCCCCCCCACATCGCGGCCATGGTATCGCGGCTTCGGACAAATCACTGGCGGACCCAGTTCACACAGACCATCTGCTCGTGTGGCACGGAACTGGTGTCCTTTAGCCACTGCGTCTTCCTCTGCCCCGACCTAGAACAACATTTTGGCCTCATCCGAAACCTCCTTGGTGACCCTGCCACAGCCCTTGAACGCCTGCTGGAAAACAGCCTCACAGACGCCGGACGAAGACAGCTGGTCTTCACGGCCCACCTCATCTGCTCTTCCCCAGTAGTATCTCTACTGTAAAATTGATAAATCCCCAAACCCTAAAACCCCTCCACCCTACCCGCCAATCCTCCACTTACATATATACAGTGCATGTACATACATAGTATGTATATATGTGTGTGTGTAGGTATGTATATATAGATGTGCAGGTATATACATATATATGTGCGCATAAAATAATAATGACAATATAAAAAAAAGACAAGAATGATAAAAAATATAAATAAAAATAAAAGACAACACATGATAAACACACATTACACATATTACATGGCAAACACACATTACATGGTAAATTAAAAGACAGTCCCAAAAGCGGCAAGGGCCGCTGGGACGAAAAAAAAAAAAAAAAAAAAAAAAAAAAAAAATTAATGCTGTAGTCCTCTGAAGAAGACCAAGTTGGTCGCAACGTTAGGGCAATAAACTCTATTCCTAACACATCTTCTTTTGCCCTTCCCCACCCGCATTCTCTCTCATTTGTCTGAAATAATCTTAAATATATATATATATATACATATACATATACATATATATATATGTATATACATATACATATATATGGGTTTCTTTTAGTTATTTCCTGTTTTATCACCTCTAGTATTTTGCATAATAGATTTATAAAGTACTATCTGTATTCTAGAAATAATTTTTATTTTCATATTTGCATATATGTAATGTATGCATGGTGATTGCTATGTATGATATGCATTTACTGAGGTAGGAATAGCCACTAGGAACAAAGGACACATACACACACACACACGTGCACACAGACACACACATATATGTACACAGACACACACACACATATATACGCAAACAAAAACAAGCACACGTGCAGACACGTTGATATGAATTAATTTGTCTCGTAAAATATTTTCTGCTTGAAATAGATTTTGTCTTTTATTGTTCCGTTTTATGTTGTTGCCATTTGGTAACATAATTGTTTGATCATAACACACTTTCCTTCCTCATCGTTTTCGTCTTGTTTAAATCCTTTGTTATGTTTTTATCTCTTATCTTATATATTCATCTCTCTCATTTGTTCAATTGAGTCTCAGATTCCATATTTCATAATTTCAAGACGCTTTTCTTTGTAAACGCTGTGCAAACATTATTTATTTGCCTTTTGTCTTCAATTTTCATAATACACTCGTGTGTGTGTGTGTGTGTGTGTGTGTGTGTGCGTGTGGGGGGGGGGCGGAGGGGGGTGCATATCTACATCGGGTATTCATACTAACGAATGTAGGACATTTCGGCCCCAGACATTTAGGCCTCAAAATTGTCAACCTCGGACATTTCGGCTTCGTATATTGTTAACCCATTTAAATGAACACATGGCAAAAACCCAAATGACAAAAACCTAACATATTCAGTGGACAAATGAGAGGGAGGATAAAACATCATTCTGTGAAAACAATAATTGTGTGGAGGAAAGCTGCATTATTATTATAAGAGGAAAGTCCATCAAGTGATTGTGTATCAATCTGAAGTAGACAACCGTTTAAGATATGAAGTCACATGTGAATTGAATGATAGTTCATCAGCCACATACATCCCTACGTATATACATTGATTGAAGGATTCCAGCAGGTCCATGCATTTATATCCACTGCACTGCTACAAAATGCAATACGGGAAATCCTACTCAGATGATCACATTCTAACTACAATAGATACCTACGCAGAGTATGGGATTCAATATATTTGACGTTTCCCCGAGTAGGGCTTCTTCAGAAACGTGAAATATATTGGATCCCATACTCTGCGTTTGGCCTCTCTCCTACAGTGTTGCTGCAGTCGTTCCTGCTTTTACCCATCTACTCATCAAAGTGTAATATGGAAAATTCTATTCAGAGGAGCACATATTGACACCTACTCAGTCAGTCTTACTAGTAACCAAGATGGGCATGTAAGATCTCCAAAATCCCAGCTGAGTTAGAATTGATACGCTCGGTATATCCTAAACGGTGGTAGAACAAATACTCACAGGACAAATGCTCACAGGACAAAAGTTCATTGGACAAATTCTCACAACCTTAAGTAGACAAATGCTCGCACCTATTTTTGATGAAAAGGTTAAGACAGATTCCATCTCACAAAACCTCACACCTTATTCTTCATTAAGATTACCCACAGAAGCCATCCCACACCTTATCCTAGAGTAAAATAACTCACATAAGCCACGGCAAATATTTGTAACTTCATTCCATATATATATATTTTATTTCATATATATTTCTTACAACCTTAAGTAGACAAATGCTCGCACCTATTTTTGATGAAAAGGTTACAAAACCTCACAATCTCACACCTTATTCTTGATTAAGATTACCCTCAGAAGCCATCCCACACCTTATCCTAGAGTAAAATAACTCACAGAAGCCACGGCAAATATTTGTAACTTCATTCCATATATACATATTTTATTTCATATATATTTCTTACATTTATAATATTATTACAAATATTTAGTTAGTATTTGCACTTTAAAGTCTCCACCCCTATTTGTCTCCACCCCGGGGGGATTGTGTCCGGGAGGGATTATGTCCCGGATCCCATAAAGACAAATAGGGGTGGAGACTTTAAAGTCCAAATACTAACTAAATATTTGTAATAATATTATAAATGTAAGAAATATATATGAAATAAAATATGTATATATGGAATGAAGTTACAAATATTTGCCGTGGCTTCTGTGAGTTATTTTACTCTAGGATAAGGTGTGGGATGGCTTCGGATCCGGGACATAATCCCTCCCGGACACAATCCCCCCGGACAAAATACCTCCGGACAATATCCCTCCTGGACAGAATCCCTCCACAAAAGTGAGCGGGCTGGACAAAATCCCCCCACATTATTCGATTTAGCAGCTCTCCCATTATATATCATCACATGCAAAGCAATTAACATCTTACTTTACCTTACCGAGGTGCTAATGAATACAGTACAGACATCTATATACTTGTTTGAATAAATCATTTATAAAAAAAAATTGCTTCACTACTACACCTTACAAACATATATGAAAATATATACATCAATAAACATATGCTCACATATACAGTGAAATAATATATGAGAATATATATTAAAATACATTAATATATAGATACATTAACATATCAAAATATATAAATAAACATATACTCTAGGAGGGATTCTGTCCAGGGGGGATATTGTCCAGGAGGGATATTATCCGGAGGGATTTTGTCCGGACACCGTCTTTATGACCTCCATGGTAACATGAAAATGTACACTTCTCAGAGTATTGGAAATAAACTAAAATTGTAGCTACTGACCTTTTTATATATGATACTGACTGAAGAAGTGTAAATAATATGCAGGAAAAGCGCATGCAAAAAGGTCAATTACATTCAAAACTTTAAGTTTTTTAATTGCTATAAATCATAGAATATATGTCACCTATAAAGTTCAAATAAATATCTAAATTTTTACATTTTTTCGACATTCTTTGCTGTAAACACCTTCAATTCAAATTATTCTGAAATTACTGAAAACATTTCTCCCTTCGTGATAACCTCACCTCAATGTTCAAACAATAAAAAAAACAATTGTTACAATTGAACAAACTTTATAAAAACCACCAAAACGCAATAAGTGATCCCTCAAACTTGAAACAAATTAAGAAAAAAACATTCTTTAATCAAATCAAATTAATTAGAAATCCCTCAAAGGCCCAAAAATAAAATACCACAAAATAAAATGTTATCTTTGATCTAAAGTTTTCTGTTACCAATGCCAATTAATGCACACTATCTCGCAGAGGATCCTCAAAGAATTGTAATTTCTTTCAAAACTACTCGTATTCTATTCTACCTTAACTTGGATTCCAAAGAAAATGGTCAGTAATTAAAAGCGAGCAAAATTAAAATTAGAATTCCATAAAAATGATTACAGGATTTCCAATTTAAAATCTGCTCAGACGAACCCTATGAATCTAGAGTAATATCATCATGATATACAGAAAAACCACATAGGAAAACAATAAATTGATGGCGTAGCGCTTTCGTCTATTAAGACTTAGGGTTCATGCAATGGTGAAATATATGATTATACAGTTTATGCAAAGTAGGAGGCAATAGATAGGAACAAGAAGTGGGGAAATATTCAGTGTTCTTTTGTCCTGTTACGATATAACCCCACCTAAGAAGAGAATACATGTACAGTAAGTATACATTGGAAAACATCGTGTGAAATCAGTCACATGTGCGAGATTACACACACACACATATTACCAATAGATCGGTCATACATGAGTTCTGAGCTCTCATTCGGGAGGATAGCAGCTGTCGATCACGAGTCCAGCACGTGATCCAGGACCATGATGAATTTCACTCATTTCTTCTGTGAGAACTTTACATTGCTTAGCCTCGCAAATGTATCCCAATCAGGCTACCAATGATGGATGACAGAGGCTTAGCTAAGATTTTAGCTAACCTGTGTTAAGGGGACTACATACAACACAGAAAAGCATACCAGATTTGTGTCATTCAGATTTGGTAACCAAGAATATCATGGGATCACCGCTAGGTGTAGTAACTGCTTCTCTGGACGTGGGGATGTGTATTGGTCATCACTGATGAAAAAAATAACACATTTGGAAATCATAACCGACACCACAGGTTGACTTAACAAGTTTGATCAAATCATTTGAAAAGAGAAGGGTCAAAATAAAAAAGGAAAACTTGTAAAGTAGTGGATTTATTTAAATCTATACAGATGCGTGATACGCATTCGTCTCCTCTCCTCTTAGGAGAAGGGGTTTCGCACATGCCAAATTGTAATGTCATCATATGCGTTTCGATATTTTTTTCCTGAAAATATTGCATCGCGGAGGTCAAAATATAAAATCGTCTCTTATGTACGAGTAAACATATTTTGTATTACAAAAGTCATACTGGAAAGATCACGTTCCGGTGGATCATGATATGCATTTCAGTTTACCCTTCGATGAGACAATGGCATTACACTAGAAATGGCTCTCTCATGTCATCACATGTGCTTTGGCGTATTGTGCCTGTGAAAGGCACCTCACACGTTACACTTGCACGGTTTTTCACTTGTGTGGATCTTCACATACTTTTCGAAAAGAGCCTTCCGTGAAAAATCTGCATCACACAGGTCACAGCTGTATGGTATTTCCCCTGTGTGGGTCATCACATGTATTTTGAGATCGCCCTTCCGTAAGAAGGCGTCATCACACAGGTCGCATCTGTATTGTTTTGTCTCCTGCATGAATCATCACATGCATTTTGAAAGTACCCTTCCATGAGAAAGCTGCATCACAGCCCACATGGCTTTTCTCCTGTGTGGGTCCTCACATGCCCATTGAGATCACTTTTCCGTACGAAGGCGGCATCACACAGGTCACAGCTGTATGGTTTTTCTCCTGTGTGGGTCCTCACATGCCGTTTGAGACTACCTTTCCTTGCGAAGGCGCCATCACACAGGTCACAGCTGTATGGTTTTTCTCCTGTGTGGATCATCACATGCTGTCTGAGAACACCCTTCTCTGCAAAGGTGGCAGCACACAGGTCACAGGTGTATGGTTTTTCTCCTGTGTGAGCCATCACATGTATTTTGAGAGCACTCTTCCGTGCGAAGGCGCCATCACACAGGTCACAGCGGTATGGTTTTTCTCCTGTGTGGATCATCACATGCTGTCTGAGAGCACCCTTCTGTGCAAAGGTGGAACCACACAGGTCACAGGTGTATGGTTTTTCTCCTGTGTGAGCCATCACATGTTTTTTGAGAGAACTCTTCCGTGCAAAGGCGCCATCACACAGGTCACAGCGGTATGGTTTTTCTCCTGTATGAATCATCACATGCCTTTTGAGATCAGCCTCCTGTAAGAAAGCTGCATCACACAGGTCACAGATATATGGCTTTTCTCCAGTGTGGGTCCTCTCGTGCTTTTTGAGATCAGCCTTCTGATAGAAGGCGGCATCGCACAGGTCACAGCTGTATGGCTTTTCTCCAGTGTGAATCCTCTCATGCCTTTTGAGATCAGTCTTCTGTGAGAAGGCGGCATCACACAGGTCACAACTGTATGGTTTTTCCCCTGTGTGGATCATCATATGCATTTTGAGATAAGCCTTCCTACGGAAGGCTTTATCACACAGCTCACAGATATATGGCTTTTCATCAGTGTGAATCCTCTCATGCTTTTTGAGATTAGCACCTGTATATTTTTTCTCTTGCATGGGCCTTTGTCTACCTTGCGAGACAACAATGATAGGGGGGAAGTCTCTCGGTGAGGTATGCCAGTAACCTGCCAAAAGAAAATATATATATATATTTTCTGTCACATCATTTTTCAAAGAATTCAGTTCCAACTACTTTTCTTCGTGAGAATACAATAGCATAAGAACGGGGCTTTCATGAGTAGGTCAATTTGTAAGCAGAGGGATGTGTATTTCTATCTAGTTGTCTAGTTGTCTTTAAGGACAATATTGCTCCGAGATTGAAGATCATAATGGGACAAAATGAAAGGTAACAAGCGCCGGTTGATTAATAGAATATAAGGTAAGTGTGAGGGCGTGACATATCTGAGTTGTGGTATCTCATGTGGAGTTAAACAAAATAAAGGTGATTGAAGATCATAATGGGACAAAATGGAAGGTAACAAGCGCCGGTTGATTAATAGAATATAAGGTAAGTGTGAGGGCGTGACATATCTAAGTTGTGGGATCTCATGTAGAGTTAAACAAAAGAAAGGAGTTGCAGTATAAAGGGAGGTTCGTCTATAGAAGGAAGATACAGAGAAGCAGTTGGCACATACATGATTTCTTACACATACTACATTGGTGATGATATCAATAGTGTTCTAAAATTTACTGACTGGGTACTTTTAATGGATATAATAAAGCCATCATGAGAAAATTGCTTCAAACTCGTTACAAGCCATTGCATCGCAGACTGACTCAATGAGTATTTGTCTAATCTGATATTTTCCCTTTTTTAAAGATATATGTAATGGTTTATGAACTGTTTGATCTAAAGTAAAACAGGCAATCAATACTTATTCAATTACAACATTATAATACCCAGTTGTATAAAAGTGGTCATGATATACTATTCAATTCACACAGGTCAAAATACTCACAGAATATATGTATAATTGGAAATTATATATATATGTATAATTGGAAAGCACTGGTTGATTTAAGCCGCTTTATAATGCTATTGAACTTGCTTATCAGCTCTATGGAGAGAGAAAAGCCTCCGAAGTCTCTGAAGCGTCAGCAGAGTGAGTCTGTTGCAAACGTATATAAACGTATATAAACCGAAGTCTGTGTTGGGGAACGTGGATAACTCTAGGTGCGAACTCGTGGGAAGTTGTAAGGTTTTATTGATGTGCACTCAGGAATTAATAAAGTAAGCAGGATTATTCTGAACATATCTTTATGGCGTTTAACATGTGTTCATCTTAGTAGGATTTTTCATATTATATTTTTATATACATTGAAGAATTAATGCATTAAGTAGGATTGGATTGAGTTATTTATTGCACTGAGCATGTGTTCGACTGAGTAGAATTTCCCATATTGCACTTTGATGTGACACAAGAATTAAGTAAGGAGGATTATTCTGAACAGGTATTTATAGCGGTAATGTACTCATCTGAACACAATTTTCTATATTTTTCAACATTACACTTTGACATGGACTTACAAAATACAAGAAGTAGTAAGGACTACCTGGTGAAGATAACGTTATTTCCCATGACTCCCCCAAACTGGATCAAGTCAACTATTTCTGTTTGCACTATGTAAACATTAACAAGATAAGCAGGTAAATATGAACCACTTCATTCTTCATTGTTCTCTACTAGGGCTTTCCATAATCTATACGAGTGGGGTTTCGTACAGGTATGTCATTTTCAGAGTGGGGTTTTGTCCTAGTGTCGGGGGTTGTATACAGAAGACTGTCCTATGTGATTCCCTTCTCTGATTATTTATCATTTGGTGTCTGTTAGAAATGAAAGACTAATTTGATTGATATTCTTGGTTAATTTTCAGGTGCTATTCTTGTGAACAATACGCACTGATTTAGTTAATCGATGGCGTTTATAGTCCCTTTTCTAGTGGAAGCTGTGTCATTTGTGTTTGAAATGGTATATGAGAGTAGGTAGTTGTTGCGGAGTGCTACGCAAATCTGGTCATTTAGTGGCATGGTTGGTATTAAAAAGATAGCTTTGTATATCCAGTAGAAGGGTATGAAATACCCACATGTGAAATGGGAATGTCCTGTTCTTTGGTGTATCAATGGTGTTCCAAAACTCTAGTATTATTTGGTAAGACGACATCTATGATAATAAATATGCAGGGTATTTACTGGTTTGCTGGTGCTTTCGGTGTGAGGCTCTCTAAAGATGCAATATAAATTACTCGTATGTACTCCATTGCGTCATTTATGGTTTATCATGGTTTACCATGGAATGGTTTCCCCCCACCCCTCCTTTTACCACTCCCTTTTGGGGATAAGCTCGTTAATTTTCTACTTCTCAGCTGATTCTCTAATGATATTCACTAAATTTAGATTCATACCTTCAATGGTGTCCTCGTTATTTCTTGGACCTTACAAATATATTCTTGATTTCTAACTGATGTTCCTTTTTGTTATCCTTAACCTTTGCAATGTTTTTCTTTTTCAAAACTAGTTTATTTCACCTCGGCTCTGAAATAAAAAAAATTGTACAGCCTATAAATATATTGTCACAACCTATATTTACTTCATTTATGACGGTAACATTGATCATGCTCTTGCTCTCATTATATGAAGTCTATTTAATTCTTTATTGTTCAGTTTTGACTTATACAGGTCCACTTATGACCCACTCGTTTTCTACAAAATTGACCAAAATCTCATCCATGTAATTTCTCTCACCTACTACCAATTCATCTATATAATACCCAATGATCACTATGGCGGCAACCCATATGTGTACGAGAAATTTCCCTGTTCGCCATGAAGGACGTCCCAGTTGGTAATACGAGCTGTGTGTACGAGCTGTTCTTTGTTTCATCTTTCATACAAAACCTATCCGATATAGGTGATCCTGTAAAGATTTTCACCTCTATCGACATGGCTTTTGTCATTCATTAAGATTTTCAAGCCTATCCACCACGTCAAGGTATCAGATCTTGGTATTTACAGGAGAAACAACTGGACATGTGTTTTTATTTGCTAATTTACTTGTTTACTCATGTATTTATCGATTTACCTGACCACTTATTTCTATTGGTTTGTTATCTATTTATCTAATTATTCTTTTTATCCTTTTGTTTTTTATCTATCGATTGATTTATGATTTATCTACCTATTTGTTACCTATTTGTTTATTTACATATTTATTCATATATTCATTCATTTGTGCACGATGATTTTTTGTTAGTGGGTGAACGTATACTTGCCAATGCTAGCATGTATGTTTAGGATTTATAGTGAATATGCTTTCATTATAGTCGAATTACATGCGAGTGGAAGTATGCATAAATTTATCTAATTGGCTGTGTGTGTGTGTGTGTGTGTGTGTGTGTGTGTGTGTGTGTGTGTGTGTGTGTGTGTGTGTGTGTGTGTGTGTGTGTGTGTGTGTTTGTCTGTCTGTCTGTCTGTCTCTTCCAAGGCTGCACAATGCCCACATTCTCTCTTGGATCACCTTCATATTCACTACATTGTACTTACCTTTGTTAGATTTGTTTTAGTATTCTTAACACAAAAATTTGTTTATTTCTGATTGGAAACACCTATCACTTTTCCTGTTTGATTGTCCTGTAAAAAAAATTGTATATATGTATGTCTAAATTGTATTTTATATTGTTGAATAAACCTTAACTAATTAACTAACTAACCGTATTGTAAACATTCACGTACCAGGTCACTTTGCCAAAAGCTTTCTTGGGGTCGAAGTGCAAGGAAGGCACACACATTTTCATCTTCCATTATATTTGTGTTTCTCGACTTTTGAGAACATACGAAGTGTCCATTCGAACTTTTTCTTTTAGTTAGTTCCTGTTTTTATCACCTTTAGTATTTTGCATAATAGATTTATAAAGTACTATATGTATTCTAGAAATCATCTTTTTACATATTTGCATATATGTAATGTATGCATGGTGATTGATATGTATGATATGCATTTACTGAGGTTGGAATAGCCACCAGAAACAAAGGACAGACACACGTGCACACAGACACACACATATATGCACACAAGCAAACAAAAAACAAGCACACGTGCAGACACGTTGATATGAATTAATTTGTCTCGTAAAATATTTTCTGCTTGAAATAGATTTTGTCTTTTATTGTTCCGTTTTATGTTGTTGTCATTTGGTGACATAAATTGTTTAATCATAACACACTGTCCTTCCACATCGTTTTCGTCTTGTTTAACTCCTTTGTTATATTTTTGCCTATTATTTTACATATTCATCTTTCTCATTTCTTCAATTGAGTCCCATATTCTGTATTTCATAATCTCAAGAAGCTTTTCTTTGTAAATGCTGTGCAAATTTTGTTTATTTGCCTTTTGTTTTCAATTTTCATAATACACTCGTGTGTGTGTGTGAGGGGGTGCATATGTACATCGGCTTTTCATACTAACAAATGTAGGACATTTCAGCCCTGGACATTTAGGCCTCAGAAAGTTGTCAACTAGTGATGTGCCAGAACCAAAATTTTTACCGATACCGATATTTTTTTTAGCATTTTACCGATACCGATACCGATACAGGAATTTAATGGGTTACCGATACCGATACCGATACCGATACCGATACCGATACCGATATTTTGCGCATTGCTCACAATGCCTTGTACTTTATTGTGCACTTTTTCATAAAGCTCTGGGATAGTTGTATTAGAGATGTATTTCCTGCTTGGGATCTTATAGTTTGGTTTTAAGTGATTAAGGAGCCTAGCAAATCCCAGATCTTCTACAATAGATATAGGTTGACAATCTATTGTGATCATTTCAGCAATATATTTGTGTACCTCTTTTGCTGGAGCACTGTTGATGTCCCAAATCTTTTTGTACTGGAGAGTAGCTTCAAGAGTTGGCTGTTGAGATACCTGTTTTGCACTTGAACAGCCTGTTTGACTTTGACTAGAAGTTGAAGATGAAATTTTTAGCTTTTTGGTAGGTGGAACATTTAAGAATGAGGCAAGTGTTGGGTTTGATTCAGCTGCTTTTTTCTGCTCCAATTCGGCATTTCCAAACTCATCAGGATGTTTATGTTGAAGATGCTTTCTAATATTTGTTGTTGTTTGGGTTTGCCTGTTTATTCCTCCTCTGCTTAATATTGTATTACAGAAATTACAGGATACTTTTGAAGAATCATCTTTGCATACTGTCACTAGATTCCATATAACACTTTGCTTTGACTTAGGCATTATTGCTAATTCTGGCAATTCTAATTGTAATTTAATAAATTTATCACAATATTGACTATCTGAAAAATGCAAGTTCAAATATTAAATATAAATAAATAATTACAATAAATAAATATTAAGAATGAGATCGAAAAGGGTAATAGGATAATAGCCATCAGCTAGCTCTCTTCTCTTCTTACATAAGACGCAAATGATTCCACAACCACATGGCGTGAAAGACACCCTTTACTTTATATATTTATATAATTATTTATTTGTTTCATGAATGAAAGTAATTTAACTTAAATTTTCTCTCAAGGTATCGGTATCGGTATCGGTATTTATTTTTCAATACCGATACCGATATACCGATACCTTCTATTTTACCGATACCGATATATACCGATACCAATAGCTTGAAAATAAACCGGTATTTACCGATACCGATACCGATACCGAAGCTTCGGTACATCACTATTGTCAACCCCGGACATTTCGGCCTCGTATATTGTTAACCCATTTAAATGACCACATGACAAAAACCTAACATATTCAGTGGACAAATTATAGGGAGGATAAAACATCAGTCTGTGAAAACAATAAATGTGTGGAGGAAAGTCCAACAACGAAATATCATAAATGAACGGATGAGGTGAGGTACATCAAGTGATTGTGTATCAATTTGAAGTAGAAAACAGTTTAAGATATGAAGTCACATATGTGAATTGAATGATAGTTCATCAGCCACATACATCCCTACCTATATACATTGATTGAGGGATTCCAGCAGGTCCATGCATTTGTACCCACTGCACTGCTAGCTGAGTTAGAATTGATACTCTCGGTATATCCTAAACGGTGGTAGGACAAATACTCACAGGACAAATGTTCATTGGACAAATTCTCACAACCTTAATTTCAAAGTAGACAAATGCTCACACCTATTATTGACGAAAGGGTTAAGACAGAAGCCCTCTCACAAATCCTCACAATCTCACACCTTATTCTTGATTAAAATTACCAACAGAAGCCAACCCACACCTTATCCTAGATTGAAATAGGCAAATATTTGTAACTTCATTCCATATATATTTTTTATTCCATATATATTTCTTACATCTATAATATTATTACAAATATTTAGTTAGTAATTGCCCTTTAAAGTCTCCACCCCTATTTGTTTTTATGACCTCCATGGTAACATGAAAATGTACACTTCTCAGAGTATTGGAAATAAACTAAAATTGTAGCTACTGACATTTTTTTATATGATACTGACTGAAGAAGTGTGAATAACATGCAGGAAAAGCGTATGCAAAAAGTTTAATTATACTTAAAGTTTAAGTTTTTAATTCCTATAAATCAGAATATATCTCACCTATAAAGTTCAAATACATATATAATGTTTTACGACTCTCTAAAATGTATACTGTAATATTTAAGAAGTTTTTAAAACAAACTTTGCTGTAAAAAAAAACTACAATTCAAATATACAAATTATTCTAAAATTACTCAAAAAATGTATCCACTCATGATAATCTCACCTCAATTTAAGAATAAACATTTCTTAATGAAATCAAATTAATTAGAAATCCCTCAAAGGCCCAAAAATAAAATACCCCAAAAATAAAATGTTACCAATGCCAAATAATGCACACTATCTCGCATAAGATCCTCAAAGAATTGTAATTTCTTTTAACTTGGATTCCAAATAAAATGGTCCAGTAATTAAAAGTAAGCAAAATTAGAATCAGAATTCCATAAAAATGTTAACAAAAATAAAATCACAATCCCATAAAAATCATATAGATTTAGATAAGAATGCATCAGGGTGTGTGAGTATTTGTCCGGTAATCATTTGTCCTGTGATCATTTGTCCGTACCCCACCCTAAACTTAGGAAATCATCACTAACTACAAAAGTGGTTTGACGTTGATTGCACGAGTAGTTTCATGATGATTCATGATTCACAGAATTTTGTTTATAGATTACAGGATTTACAATTTAAAATTTACTCAGATGAATCCTATGAATCCAGAGTAATATCATCATGACATACAGAGAAACCACAAAGGAAAACAATAAATTGATGACTTAGAGCTTTCGTCTATTTAGACATCCTTAGGGTCCATGCAATGGTGATAGACGCATGATTATACAGTATATACAAAGTGGGAGGCAATAGATAGGAACAAGAAAAAGTTGTAAGGGAGTACCCATCTATTTCCTCTCACTTGTATATGTATTAATTTTTTCACCATTGTAAGTACCCTGAGGATATTAACATATTAACAAAAATAAAATCACAATCCCATAAAATTCATATAGATTTAGATAAGAATGCTATCAGGGTGTGGTGTGAGTAGTTTCATGATGATTCATTTACTACTAAATTTAAAATTTACTCAGACGAATTCTATGAATCCAGAGTAATATCATCATGATATACAAAAAACCACCAAGGAAAACAATAAATTGATGGCCGAGCGCTTTCGTCTATTTAGACATCCTTAGGGTTCATGCAATGGTGATAGACATGATTATACAGTACATACAAAGTGGGAGGCAATATATAGGAACAAGAAAAGCTTGTAAGGGAGTTCCCATCTATTGCCTCTCACTTGTATATGTATTATTTTTTTCACCATTGTAAGTACCCTAAGGATGTCTAGATAGACGAATGCGCTCATTCATCAATTTATTATTTTCTTTGGTGGTTTTTCTGCATATCTAAAATCACCAGTTCGTGTGATTTCTCATGCATCATCATGATATATTGAATAATAGTGCACTGCTCTTCTTAGGTATCTCAATACTGAATATTATCTTTTGCATAGGTTGGATTTTGGCCTTCTTGCAGATGTCCCTTACTGTAAAGGGAAGGCCGTGAACGGGAACGGGGGTGGAGGCTGAGTTCCAGCTCTCATCCATCTCTTCATCTGTGGAGTTAGGTACCCTTGCAGAGCTGAATAGGTAACTGTTGCAATAGTAGGAGCAAACGTATATAAACTGAAGTCTGTATTGGGCAAGGTCCATGTGGTATTGGGGAACGTGGATAAATCTAGGTACGAACTCGTGGGAAGTTATGAGGTTTATTTGATGTGCACTCAAGAATTAATAAAGCAAGCAGGATTATTCTGAACAGGTCTTTATTGCGGTTAACATGTGCCCATCTTAGTAGGATTTTTCATATCATTCTTTGATATACTTTGAAGAATTAATGCATTAAGTAGGATTGGATTGATAGTTATTTATTGCACTGAACATGTGCTCGACTGAGTAGAATTTCCCATATTGTACTTTGATGTGTACACAAGAATTAAGTAAGGAGGATTATTCTGAACAGGTATTTATTGCGGTAATGTCCTCATCTGAAGACAATTTTCTATATTTTTCAACATTACACTTTGACAAGGACTTACAAAATACAAGAAGTAGTAAGGATTACCTGGTGAAGATAACGTTATTTTCCATGACTCTCCCAAACTGGATCAAGTCAAATATTTCTGTTTGCACTATGTAAACATTAAAAAGATATACAGGTAAATATAAACCACTTCATTCTTCATTGTTTTCGACTAGGGCTTTTCATAATCTATACGAGTGGGGTTTCGTACAGGTATGTCATTTTCAGAGTGGGGTTTTGTCCTAGTGTCGGGGGTTGTATACAGAAGAATGACCTATGTCATTCCCTTCTCTGATTATTTATCATTTGGTGTCTGTTAGAAATAAAAGACTAATTTGATTGATATTCTATGTTAAATTTCAGGTGCTATTCTTGTGAACAAGACACACTGGTTTAGTTAATCGATGGTGTTTATAGTCCTTTTCTAGTGGAAGTTGTGTCATTTGTGTTTGAAATGGTATACGAGAGTAGGTAGTTGTTGCGGAGTGCTACGCAAATCTGGTCATTTAGTGGCATGTTTGGTATTAAAAAGATAGCTTTGTACATGCCAGTTGAAGGGTATGACGTAGCCACGTGTGAAATGGGAATGTCCTTTTCATTGGTGTATCAATGCTCTTCAAAAACGCCGTTATATGTGGAGATGCTCATACGGGACATTTTTCATTCGTTCGGTCAGTTTGAGATGACTCCTCGGCAATTCCATTGTATAATTCTAGTATTATATGGTAACACGGCGTTTACATATATATATATGTACATTCGGGAGGATAGCAACAATCATATCTGTATCCCAATGAGGCTACCAATGATGGATGATGGAGTCTTTTCTAAGACTTTAGCTAACCTGTGTTAAGGGGACTACATACAACACAGAAAAGCATACCAGATTCGTGTCATTCAGATTTGGTAACCAAGAATATCACCAACTGGAAGGCCCCCTCATGGGAGGTGCAATAACTGCTTCTCTGGACGTAGGGATGTGTCTTGGTTCCGATACGTAGATGACTGCCTGGTCATCACCGATGAAAAAATAACACATTTGGAAATCATAACCGACACCACAGGTTGACTTAACAAGTTGGATTAAATCATTTCAAAAGAGAAGGGTCAAAACAAAAAGGAAAACTTGTAAAGTAGTGGATTTATTTCAATCAGAAGTATGTAAAATAGTTACACATCCATCGGTGGTTAAGGAGTAACATAATATCTTCGAAGTGCAGAACTCAATAAAACCATTTTGAACGACATAGATACAATACAAGCCCAAACTACCCAATGAAGTGCGCGGTTCAGCGTTATTCTACAAATGTCCATACAGATGCGTGATAGGCATCGCATGTCTGGCGCGACTATTTTTTCACAAAAAATATATATATCGCAGAGGTCCCTTCCTTGAGAAAACTGCATTGCACAGATCACGGTCATCTATATGCCATCTTATGAAGGTTTATTCGTCCCCTCTCCTTTTGGGAGGAGGGGCTTCGCACAGGCCTCATTGTAATGTCATCATATGCGTTCTGATATTTTTCCTGAAAAATAGAAATAGAAAAGCATCTCTTATTTACGAGTAAACGTATTTTGTAAGACAAAAGTCACGCTGGAAAGATTACGCTCCGGTGGGTCATGATATGCCTTTTCAGTTTACCCTTCGATGAGACAATGGCATTACACTAGAAATGGCTCTCCCGTGTCATCACATGTGCTTTGGCGTATTTTGCCTGTGAAAGGCACCTCACACGTTGCAGCTGCACGGTTTTTCATTTGTGTGGATCCTCACATGCTTTTTGAAGAGAGCCTTCCGTGAGAAATCTGCATCACACAGGTCACAGCTGTATGTTTTTCTCCTGTGTGGGTCATCACATGCATTTTGAGAGTACCCTTCCGCGAGAAAGCTGCATCACAGTCCACATGGCTTTTCTCCTGTGTGGGTCATCACATGCTCATTGAGATCACTTTTCCGTAAAAAGGCGTCATCACACAGGTCACAGCGGTATGATTTTTCTCATGTGTGGGTCCTCACATGCCGTTTGAGATCACCCTTCCGTGAGAAGGCGGCATCACACAGGTCACAGCTGTATGGTTTTTCTCCTGTGTGGGCCCTCACATGCCGTCTGAGAGTACCCTTCTGTGCAAAGGTGGCACCACACAGGTCACAGGTGTATGGTTTTTCTCCTGTGTGGGTCATCATATGTATTTTGAGACCACTCTTCCGTGCGAAGGCGCCACCACACAGGTCACAGCTGTATGGCTTTTCTCCTGTATGAATCATCACATGCATTTTGAGAGTATCCTCCCGTAAGAAAGCTGCATCACACAGGTCACAGATATATGGCTTTTCTCCTGTGTGGATCCTCTCATGCCTTTTGAGATCAGTCTTCTGTGAGAAGGCGGCATCACACAGGTCACAACTGTATGGTTTTTCTCCTGTGTGGATCATCATATGCATTTTGAGATGAGCCTTCATACGGAAGGCTTTATCACACACGTCACAGATATATGGCTTTTCATCAGTGTGGATCCTCTCGTGCCTTTTGAGATCAGTCTTCTGTGAGAAGGCGGCATCACACAGGTCACAGCTGTATGGCTTTTCTCCAGTGTGGATCCTCTCATGCCTTTTGAGGTCAGTCTTCTGTGAGAAGGCGGCATCACACAGGTCACAACTGTATGTTTTTTTCCCTGTGTGGATCATCATATGCATTTTGAGATGAGCCTTCATACGGAAGGCTTTATCACACAGCTCACAGCTATATGATTTTTCTCCTGTGTAGATCATCATATGCATTTTGAGATGAGCCTTCCTACGGAAGGCTTTATCACACAGGTCACAGCTATATAGTTTGTCTCCTGTGTGGTGGCTCCTCACATGTATTTTGAGTTTATTATTCCGTAAGAAAGTGGCATTACACAAATCACACCTGTATATTTTTTCTCTTGCATGGGCCATTGTCTACCTTGCGAGACAACAATGATAGGGAGAAGTATCTCGGTGACGTATTGACGTTTGCCAGTGACCTGCCAAAAAAAGTGATATTTTCTAAGAATTCAATTCCAACTACTTTTCTTCATGAGAATACAATATCATAAGGACGGGGCTTTCATGAGTAGGTCAATTTGTAAGCAGAGGGACGTGTATTTCTATCTAGTTGCCGACAGTTGACCAGCATCTTTAAGGACAATATCGCTCCGAGACTGAAGATCATAATGGGACAAAATAGAAGGTAATAAGCGCCGGTTGATTAATAGAATATAAGCAGCTGACACATACATGATTCCTTACGCGCCTGGCTATATAATACATACTACATTGGTGATGATATCAATAGTGTCCTAAAATTTACTCACTGGGTACTTTTAATGGATATAATAAAGCCATCATGAGAAAATTGCTTCAAACTCGTTACAAGCCATTGCATCGCAGACTGACTCAATGAGTATGTCTAATCTGATATTTTGCCTTTTATATATATATATGTATGAACTGTTTAATCTAAAGTAAAGCTGGCAATCAACATTTATTCAATTACAACATTACAATCCCCAGTTGTATAAAAGTGGTCATGATATACCATTCAATTCACACAGGTCCAAATACTCACAGAATACATGTATAATTAATTGGAAAGCACTGGTTGATTTAAGCCGCTTTAGAATGGTATTGAACTTCCTTATCAGCTCTATGGATTGAGAAAAGCCTCCGAAGTCTCTGGAGCGTCAGCAGAGTGATTTTTTTTTTTTTTTTTTTTTAGTCCCAGCGGAGGGATCCGATTTAGGGACTGTCTTTTAGTTTCTCATTATTGGCTGTGTGTCTACATCTAGTATATCTAATTCGTCTCCGGGAAGATGTCAAGCGCCAGCGGCGCTACAATAAGTGTCCAACTGGTGAGGTGGAGATTAGGTGGGCTGCCATGATGATGCTGTGGTGGTCGGTGACTGAATATAACATTCTTGGGGGGCTCTTCCCAAGGAGGTTCAGCAGCGGTTGGAAGTGGTTGCGAAGGATGGGGCATAGGAATAAGCAGTGGAGGAAAGAGACCAGCTCCGTCCCGCAGGCACAGACGGTCTTCAGATAGCGGGTTTTCCAGTGGTTGACACGGATTCTTGAGATGAGGTGAAGAATGTGGGTTGGAAGTGGAGGAGGGTGGGTCCAGAGGGTTCCCTTATTGCATGTCTTGATGGGCCAGCCTCGGGTAGCGGCAGTCCCGGCATATTCCTCTGACCAGAGCTCCCATGTTGCTTGGTCAATTTTTTTGTTGGCATCACTTGTTGAAAAGCAGAGCGAGATGCAATCCTCTTCAGAGGTTAGGGCCCCTCGTTTGGCGGCTCGGTCGGCCATCTCGTTTCCATGGATGCCTACATGGGAGGGCACCCACTGGAAACGAAGACGGAGTCCGCATCGTGCGATTTCTTCTGATAGGATTAGTATTTCCTTGAGGATTTCCGGTCTTGTTTTGCAGTACTCACTCTGTATTACATATAGGCTGGACTGGGAGTCCGATAGGATGACTATTTGCGTTGGGGAACGGGGGAGAGTTTTGACTTTATTCAAAGCTTCTCTGATGGCGACGAGTTCGGCAGTTAGGATGGTGGTGGGCGGGAGCTTCACTTCGAAGTGCTCTCGCGTGGTCTCGAAGAACAGTCCTGCTCCTGTTCTGCCGTCACTGAGTACCGATCCGTCTGTGAAGATCTTGAAGTCGTCTGCGTATTCCTTAGCCAGCAGTTCTCGAGTACAGGTGGCGATTTGATGTGGTGGATCTTCTTTTGCTACTCCAGGGACATTGGTTCGTACCTCCGGCGGCTTCATGATCCAGGGTGGGTATGGATCGATTTGGGCTTGGGGGACACGGAGGCGGTCGGCTGGCTCTATTCCCGCTCTTGAACATAGACCGGAGACAGAGGAGACCAGACCATGTCCTGACACAGTAGGTGGGGCTGGGTTCCAGCCTTCGCTTAGTTCAGTGTCCGTGGAGTTAGGTACCCTCGCTGAGCTGAAGAGGTACCTGCAGCTATCTCTCTTCAGGCGATGCCAAAGTGGGAGGATTCCGGCTTCATAGTATACTTGCTCCTGAGGGACAGACTGCGGGGGTCCGAGTCCTAGCCTAAGTGCTTGGCACTCGACTGTAGCCATGCGACGGATGGCCGACATGGGCAGGTCGTGCAAAGCTTGTGCGCCAAACAGAAGCCGGGAGCGGACTAGACTCTGGGTGAGGTGGATGAGTGTTTCTCTCCACTGCCCCCGTGATTCGTGTCGGACGGCCCTAATGAGGTTGAGGGCACGTCTTGCATTATTTATGGCTTGTTGGATCTGACTAGTCCAGCGACCATCTTTTTGAAAGATGACGCCCAGGTATCTGACTGAGGGTGAGGGGGGCACTTCTGTGCCGCAGATGCTGAGGACGTTCCAGGTTGGGTAATGGCCTCTGTTGTAGCCAGGAAGGTGCACAGGCATGTACACTGTCTTGTTTGGAGAGAGTAGGAAGCCGAGGCTTTCGAGGTGGCGGAGTTCTGCCTTGTGTTGGGCAGAGTCCTTCTTCGGACGTCTATGCCTTGATCGGCGCCACACGGCTATATCGTCGGCATAGGCGGTAATGGTGGTGTCCTTCCTCAGCCCTTTCCCGATGTCGGCTAACATTAGGACGAAGAGAGTGGATGCTACCACTGAGCCTTGGGGAACCCCCATGTCGACAGGCATTCGCCCGCTCAAGACTCCCTTCCAGCGCACTATTATTGAGCGGCCGGAGAGAAAAGATCGAACGAAGGAATACAACGCTGGGGAGACTCCGATAGATTTAAGCTTCAGCAGAAGTTTGGCGTGCCATACGGTGTCGAAGGCTCGGGCGATGTCCAGGAAGCAGGTGTGCAGAATCCTCTTCTGCCACTGGGCCTTACGGACATGTTCTGCGAGTCGCACGATGTGATCATTGATGCTTCTTCCTCTTCGGAACCCTGCTTGAAGCTTCGGGAGTGCACCCTTGGTCTCGATGGTGTGAGTGAAGCGATTTAAGACCATCCTCTCGTAGATTTTCCCGACGTGAGAGGTGAGGGATATGGGTCTGTGGCTGACCACCATGTGACGTGGCTTGTTGTTTTTGGGGATTGGGGTGACCGTGGCTTCTTTCCAGGCACCCGGGACTATTCCCTCTACCCAATATTTGTTAAAAATAGACAGGAGGGTGTCCTGGAGTGGAGGAGGGAGATGCCTCAGTAGGGGGTATGTGATTTTCGTCAGCTCCCGGCAGTCACAACGGCAGTCACACCAGGATCACTGATGTCTCATCCCACAGTACGTCAGCCATAGATCTCTCCTTTGTGTCACCAAACCTAGCTGGAGCAACGGACTGGTCCCCCCTGGATGACCCCCTTTCTTCAGACCATCTCCCCATACAAGTAACGATCCACCTGGCACCCACAACCTACCTACCTCCAGCAGGACAGCAGCTCAATCTCAATAAAGCAGATTGGAAGAAATACAAAACATGCCTCGCCAACTCCCAGTACTGTCCGGACCTCGCCAGAACAGCAGAGGGATCCGATTAGGGACTGTCTTTTAGTTTCTCATTATTGGCTGTGTGTCTACATCTAGTATATCTAATTCGTCTCCGGGAAGATGTCAAGCGCCAGCGGTGCTATAATAAGTGTCCAACTGGTGAGGTGGGACAGACTGCGGGAGTCCGAGTCCTAGACTAAGTGCTTGGCACTCGACTGTAGCCATGCGACGGATGGCCGACATGGGCAGGTCGTGCAGAGTGAGTCTGTTGCAAAACGTATATAAACCGATGTCTGTGTTGGGGAACGTGGATAAGTCTAGGTACGACCTCGTGGGAAGTTGTGAGGTTTTATTGATGTGCCCATCTTAGTAGGATTTTACATATCATTCTTTGATATACTTTGAAGAATTAATGCATTAAGTAGGACTGGATTGATAGTTATTTATTGCACTGAAAATGTGTTCGACTGAGTAGAATTTCCCATATTATACTTTGATGCGGACACAAGAATTAAGTAAGGAGGATTATTCTGAACAGGTATTTATTGCGGTAATGTCCTCATCTGAACACAATTTTCTATATTTTTCAACATTACACTTTGACAAGGACTTACAAAATCAAAAACTGGATCAAGTCAACTATTTCTGTTTGCACTATGTAAACATTAAAAAGATATACAGGTAAATATAAACCACTTCATTCTTCATTGTTTTCGACTAGGGCTTTTCATAATCTATACGAGTGGGGTTTCGTACAGGTATGTCATTTTCAGAGTGGGGTTTTGTCCTAGTGTCAGGGGTTGTATACAGAAGAATGTCCTATGTGATTCCCTTCTCTGATTATTTATCATTTGGTGTCTGTTAGAAATAAAAGACTAATTTGATTGATATTCTATGTTAAATTTCAGGTGCTATTCTTGTGAACAAGACACACTGGTTTAGTCAATCGATGGCGTTTATAGTCCTTTTCTAGTGGAAGTTGTGTCATTTGTGTTTGAAATGGTATACGAGAGTAGGTAGTTGTTGCGGAGTGCTACGCAAATCTGGTCATTTAGTGGCATGTTTGGTATTAAAAAGATAGCTTTGTACATGCCATTAGAAGGGTATGAGGTAGCCACGTGTGAAATGGGAATGGCCTGTTTATTGGTGTATCAATGCTGTTCAAAAACGACGTTATATGTGAAGATGCTCATACGGGACTTTTTTCATTCGTTCGGTCAGTTTGAGATGACTCCTCGGCAATTCCATTGTATAACTCTAGTATTATATGGTAACACGGTGTTTACATATATGTATATATATGTACATTCGGGAGGATAGCAACTGTCGATCACGAGTCCAGCACGTGATCCAACACTATGGTGAATTTCACTCATTTCTTCTGTGAGAAGTTTACATTGCTTAGCCTCTCAATCACATCTGTTGAATTTCCGAAATGTATCCCAATGAGGCTACCAATGATGGATGACAGAGGCTTTGCTAAGACTTTAGCTAACCTGTGTTAAGGGGACTATATATAACACAGAAAGCATACCAGATTCGTGTCACTCAGATTTGGTAACCAAGAATATCACCAACTGGAAGGCCCCCTCATGGGAGGTGCAATAACTGCTTCTCTGGACGTAGGGATGTGTCTTGGTTCCGATACGTAGATGACTGCCTGGTCATCACTGATGAAAAAAATAACACATTTGGAAATCATAACCGACACCACAGGTTGACTTAACAAGTTGGATTAAATCATTTCAAAAGAGAAGGGTCAAAACAAAAAGGAAAACTTGTAAAGTAGTGGATTTATTTCAATCAGAAGTATGTAAAATAGTTACACATCAATCAGTGGTTAAGGAGTAACATAATATCTTCGAAGTGCAGAACTCAATAAAACCATTTTGAACGACATAGATACAATACAAGCCCAAACTACCCAATGAAGTGCGCGGTTCAGCGTTATTCTACAAATGTCCATACAGATGCGTTCCGAAACGTAGATGACACCACAGGTTGATTAAGTCATTTGAAAAGAGAAGGGTCAAAACAAAAAGGAAAACTTGTAAAGTAGTGGATTTATTTAAATCAGAAGTATGTAAAATAGTTACACATCAATCAGTAGTTAAGGAGTAACATAATATCTTCGAAGTGCAGAACTCAATAAAACCATTTTGAACGACATAGATACAATACAAGCCCAAACTACCCAATGAAGTGCGCGGTTCAGCGTTATTCTACAAATGTCCATACAGATGCGTGATAGGCATCGCATGTCTGGCGCGACTATTTTTTCGCAAAAAAATATATATATCGCAGAGGTCCCTTCCTTGAAGGAAACTGCATTGCACAGATCACGGTCTCCCTCCTCGGCAATTCCATTGTATAACTCTAGTATTATTTGGTAACACGGCGTTTATATATATATACGTACATTCGGGAGGATAGCAACTGTCGAGTCCAGCACGTGATCCAACACTATGGTGAATTTCACTCATTTCTTCTGTGCGAAGTTTACATTGCTTAGCCTCTCAATCATACCTGTTGAATTTCCCAAATGTATCCCAATGAGGCTACCAATGATGGATGACAGAGGCTTTGCTATGACTTTAGCTAACCTGTGTTAAGGGGACTACATACAACACAGAAAAGCATACCAGATTCGTGTCATTCAGATTTGGTAACCAAGAATATCACCAACTGGAAGGCCCCCTCATGGGATCACCGTTAGGTGCAGTAACTGCTTCCCTGGACGTAGGGATGTGTCTTGGTTCCGATACGTAAATGACTGCCTGGTCATCACTGATGAAAAAATAACACATTTGGAAATCATAACCGACACCACAGGTTGACTTAACAAGTTGGATTAAATCATTTCAAAAGAGAAGGGTCAAAACAAAAAGGAAAACTTGTAAAGTAGTGGATTTATTTCAATCAGAAGTATGTAAAATAGTTACACACCAATCAGTGGTTAAGGAGTAACATAATATCTTCGAAGTGCAGAACTCAATAAAACCATTTTGAACGACATAGATACAATACAAGATCACGGTCATCTATATGCAATCTTATGAAGGTTTATTCGTCCCCTCTCCTTTTGGGAGGAGGGGCTTCGCACAGGCCTCATTGTAATGTCATCATATGCGTTCCGATATTTTTTCCTGAAAAATAGAAATAGAAAAGCATCTCTTATCTACGAGTAAACGTATTTTGTATGACAAAAGTCACACTGGAAAGATTACGCTCCGGTGGGTCATGATATGCCTTTTCAATTTATCCTTCGATGAGACAATGGCATTACACTAGAAATGGCTCTCCTGTGTCATCACATGTGCTTTGGCGTATTTTGCCTGTGATAGGCACCTCACACGTTGCAGCCTTCCGTGAGAAATCTGCATCACACAGGTCACAGCTGTATGTTTTTTTCTCCTGTGTGGGTCATCGCATGTATTTTGAGATCGCCCTTCCGTAAGAAGGCGCCATTACAAAGGTCACATCTGTATTGTTTTGTGTCCTGTATGAATCATCACATGCATTTTGCGAGTACCCTTCCGTGAGAAAGCTGCATCACAGCCCACATGGTTTTTCTCCTGTGTGGGTCCTCACATGCTCATTCAGATCACTTTTCCGTACGAAGGCGGCATCACACAGGTCACAGCGGTATGGTTTTTCTCCTTTGTGGGTCATCACATGCCGTTTGAGATCACCCTTCCGTGAGAAGGCGGCATCACACAGGTCACAGCTGTATGGTTTTTCTCCTGTGTGGGTCATCACATGCCGTCTGAGAGCACACTTCCGTGCGAAGGTGGCACCACACAGGTCACAGGTGTATGGTTTTTCTCCTGTGTGAGTCATCACATGTATTTTGAGAGCACTCTTCCGTGCAAAGGCGCCATCACACAGGTCACAGCGGTATGGTTTTTCTCCTGTGTGGGTCACCACATGCCCTTTGAGAGTATCCTCCCGTAAGAAAGCTGCATCACACAGGTCACAGTTATATGGCTTTTCTCCAGTGTGGATCCTCTCGTGTCTTTTGAGATCAGCCCTCTTTGAGAAGGCGGCATCACACAGGTCACAACTGTATGGTTTTTCTCCCGTATGAATCATCACATGAATTTTGAGACTTGACTTCCGTGAGAAAGCTTTATCACACAAGTCACAGATATATGGCTTTTCTCCAGTGTGAACCCTCTCATGCTTTTCGAGATCAGTCTTCTGATAGAAGGCGGCATCACACAGGTCACAACTGTATGGTTTTTCTCCTGTGTGGGTCATCATATGTATTTTGAGACTAAACTCCCGTGAGAAAGCTTCATCACACAGGTCACAGATATATGGCTTTTCTCCAGTGTGGATCCTCTCATGCTTTTTGAGATCAGCCTTCCGTACGAAGGCGGCATCACACAGGTCACAGCTGTATGGCTTTTCTCCTGTGTGAGTCATCATATGCATTTTAAGAGTATCCTTCCGTGAGAAAGCTGCATCACACAGGTCACAGATATATGGCTTTTCTCCTGTGTGGACCCTCTCGTTTTTTGAGATCAGTCTTCTGATAGAAGGCGGCATCACACAGGTCACAACTGTATGGTTTTTCTCCTGTGTGGATCATCATATGCATTTTGAGATTAGACTTCCATAAGAAAGCTTTATCACATAGATCACAGCTATATATTTTTTCTCCTGTGTGGTGGCTCCTCACATGTATTTTGAGTTTATTATTCCGTAAGAAAGCGGCATTACACAAATCACACCTGTATATTTTCTCTCTTGCATGGGCCATTGTCTACCTTGCGAGACAACAATGATAGGGGGAAGTATCTCGGTGACGTATTGACGTTTGCCAGTGACCTGCCAAAAAATATATACATATATATTCCAACTACTTTTTTTCATGAGAATACAATATCATAAGGACGGGACTTTCATGAGTAGGTCAATTTGTAAGCAGAGGGACGTGTATTTCTATCTAGTTGCCGACAGTTGCCCAGCATCTTTAAAGATCATAATGTGACAAAATAGAAGGTAATAAGCGCCGGTTGATTAATAGAATATAAGCAGCTGACACATAGACGATTCCTTACGCGCCTGGCTATATAATACATACTACATTGATGACGATATCAATAGTGTCCTAAAAATTTACTCACTGGGTACTTTTAATGGATATAATAAAGCCATCATGAGAAAATTGCTTCAAACTCGTTACAAGCCATTGCATCGCAGACTGACTCAATGAGTATTTGTCTAATCTGATATTTTGCCTTTTTTTTATAGATATATGTAATGCTTTATGAACTGTTTAATCTAAAGTAAAGCTGGCAATCAACACTTATTCAATTACAGCATTACAATCCCCAGTTGTATAAAAGTGGTCATGATATACTATTCAATTCACACAGGTCCAAATACTCACAGAATATATGTATGATTAATTGGAAAGCACTGGTTGATTTAAGCCACTTTAGAATGCTATTGAACTTTCTTATCTACTCTATGGAGAGAGAAAAGCCTCCGAAGTCTCTGAAGCGTCAGCAGAGTGAGTCTGTTGCAAAACGTATATAAACCGAAGTCTGTGTTGGGGAACGTGGATAAGTCCAGGTACGAACTCGTGGAAATTGTGAGGTTTTATTGATGTGCACTCAGGAATTAATAAAGTAAGCAGGATTATTCTGAACAGGTCTTTATTGCGGTTAACATGTGCCCATCTTAGTAGGATTTTCCATATCATTCTTTGATATACTTTGAAGAATTAATGCATTAAGTAGGATTGGATTAATAGTTATTTATTGCACTGAACATGTGTTCGACTGAGTAGAATTTCCCATATTGCACTTTGATGTGGACACAAGAATTAAGTAAGGAGGATTATTCTGAACAGGTATTTATAGCGGTAATGTACTCATCTGAACACAATTTTCTATATTTTTCAACATTACACTTTGACATGGACTTACAAAATACAAGAATTAGTAAGGATTACATTATTTCCCAAACTGGATCAAGTCAACTATTTCTGTTTGCACTATGTAAACATTAAAAAGATATACAGGTAAATATAAACCACTTCATTCTTCATTGTTCTCGACTAGGGCTTTTCATAATCTATACGAGTGGGGTTTCGTACAGGTATGTCATTTTCAGAGTGGGGTTTTGTTCTAGTGTTGGGGTTGTATACAGAAGACTGTCCTGTGTAATTCCCTTCTCTGATTATTTACCATTTGGTGTCTGTTAGAAATGAAAGACTAATTTGATTGATATTCTATGTTAAATTTCAGGTGCTATTCTTGTGAACAATACGCACTGATTTAGTTAATCGATGGCGTTTATAGTCCTTTTTCTAGTGAAAGCTGTGTCATTTGTGTTTGAAATGGTATATGAGTAGTTGTTGCGGAGTGCTACGCAAATCTGGTCATTTAGTGGTATGTCTAGTATTAAGAAGATAGCTTTGTACATGCCAGTAGAAGGGTACGAAGTAACCACGTGTGAAATGGGAATGTCCTGTTCTTTGGTGTATCAATGCTGTTCCAAAACGCCATTATATGTGAAGATCCTCATATGCGACTTTTCATTCGTTCCCTCAGTTTGAGAAACTCTAGTATTATTTGGTAACATGGCATCTATGATACTAAATATGCAGGGTATTTACTGGCTTGCTGGTGCTTTCGGTGTGAGGCTCTCTAAAGATGCGGTATAAATTACTCGTATGAACTCCATTGCGTCATTTATGGTTTATCATGGTTTCCCCCCACCCCTCCTTTTACCACTCCCTTTTGGGGATAAGCTCGTTAATTTTCTACTTCACAGCTGATTCTCTGTGAAAACAATAAATGTGTGGAGGAAAGTCCAACAACGAAATATCATAAATGAACGGATGAGGTGAGGTACATCAAGTGATTGTGTATCAATTTGAAGTAGAAAACCGTTTAAGATATGAAGTCACATATGTGAATTGAATGATAGTTCATCAGCCACATACATCCCTACCTATATACATTGATTGAGGGATTCCAGCAGGTCCATGCATTTGTACCCACTGCACTGCTACAAAGTTCAATATGGGAAATCCTACTCAGATGATCACATTTTAACTACAATAAATTCCTACTCATCAATGTGTAATATGGAAAATTCTACTCAGAGGAACACATTGACACCTACTCAGTCAGTCTTACTAGTAACCAAGATGGGCATAAAAGATGTTCAAATTGATACTCTCGGTATATCCTAAACGGTGGTAGGACAAATACTCACAGGACAAATGTTCATTGGACAAATTCTCACAACCTTAATTTCAAAGTAGACAAATGCTCACACCTATTATTGACGAAAGGGTTAAGACAGAAGCCATCTCACAAATCCTCACAATCTCACACCTTATTCTTGATTAAAATGACCAACAGAAGCCAACCCACACCTTATCCTAGATTGAAATACGGCAAATATTTGTAACTTCATTCCATATATATTTTTTATTCCATATATATTTCTTACATCTATAATATTATTATAGATATTTAGTTAGTTAATTGCACTTTAAAGTCTCCACCCCTATTTGTCTTTATGACCTCCATGGTAACATGAAAATATACACTTCTCAGAGTATTGGAAATAAACTGAAATTGTAGCTACTGACCTTTTTATATGATACTGACTGAAGAAGTGTGAATAATATGCAGGAAAAGCTTATGCAAAAAGTTTAATTATATTTAAAGATTAAGTTTTTAATTACTATAAATCATAGAATATATCTCACCTATAAAGTTTTTAAAACAAACTTTGCTGTAAAAAAAACTACAATTCAAATATACAAATTATTCTAAAATTACTCAAAAATGTATCCACTCATGATAATCTCACCTCAATTTAAGAATAAACATTTCTTAATTAAATTAATTAGAAGTCCCTCAAAGGCCCAAAAATAAAATACCCCAAAAATAAAATGTTATCTTTGATCTAAAGTTTTCTGTTACCAATGCCAAATAATGCACACTATCTCGCATAAGATCATCAAAGAATTGCAATTTCTTTTAACTTGGATTCCAAATAAAATGGTCCAGTAATTAAAAGAAAGCAAAATTAGAATCAGAATTCCATAAAAATCATATAGATTTAGATAAGAATGCATCAGGGTGTGTGAGTATTTGTCCGGTAATCACTTGTCCGTACCCCACCCTAAACTTAGGAAATCATCACTAACTACAATAGTGGTTTGACGTTGATTGCACGAGTAGTTTCATGATGATTCATGATTCACAGATTTTTGTTTATAGATTACAGGATTTACAATTTAAAATTTACTCAGATGACATTTACTACTAAATTTAAAATTTACTCAGACGAATTCTATGAATCCAGAGTATCATCATGATATACAGAAAACCATCAAGGAAAACAACAAATTGATGGCCGAGCGCTTTCGTCTAGGGTTTATGCAATGGTGAAAGACATGATTATACAGTACATACAAAGTGGGAGGCAATAGATAGGAACAAGAAAAGGTTGTAAGGGAGTTCCCATCTATTGCCTCTCACTTGTATATGTATTATTTTCTTCACCATTGTAAGTACCCTGAGGTACTAGGTCTGAGGTACTGAGGTCTAGATAGACGAATGCGCTCATTCATCAATTTATTATTTTCTTTTGTGGTTTTTCTGCATATCTAAAATCACCAGTTCGTGTGATTTCTCATGCATCATCATGATATATTGGATAATAGTGAACTGCTCTTCGTAGGTATCTCAATACTGAATATTATCTTTTGCATAGTTTAACATAGTATGCGGATATTGTGTGCTGTATGTACCAAAAATTATCTAGTTAATATCATTTTTCTGAGTGGGATTTGTCTGAGTGGGGATATATCCAGTGTTCTTTTGTCCGGTTACGACATAACCCCACCTGATATAATTTGTCCGGTTACGATATAACCCCATCTGATATAATTTGCGCCAGACGATTTTATTCGTCTGAAAGGGTTCAATGTATATATACATATACAGTATATATACATACATACATATACCAAGGCTTTTTCCCCCTTTCAAGGGAGGTAGCCAAAAAGGGAAAGGCATAAAAACACTCTTACCCATTTCATCCCTAAATACACTCCACACCCCTCCCATTCATCTGAGCACCTCCTGGATGACGGGTCATCCCTGCACCTTGCCCACCGCCCTGGGTCAGAAGCAGTGTATATACATTGTACAGTATATATACATTGAAATATATCTTGGGATTAATGAGCACAGACACAAACACGTGTGAAATCAGTCATATGTTCGAGATTACACATACACACACGTGCGAGCGCACACACATATTACCCATAGATCGGTCACACATGAGTTCTGAGTTCTCATTCGGAAGGATATCAACTGTCGATCACGAGTCCAGTACGTGATCCAAGACCATGGTGAATTTCATTCATTTCTTCTGTGAGAAGTTTACATTGGCCTCTCAATCATATCTGTTGAATTGAGAAATGTATCCCAATGAGACTACTAATGATGGATGACAGAGAGGCTTTGCTAAGACTTAAGCTAACCTGGGGACTACATACAACACAGAAAAGCATACCAGATTCGTGTCATTCAGGTAACCAAGAATATCACCAACTGGAAGGCCCCCTCATGGGATCACCGTTAGGTGCAGTAACTGCTTCCCTGGACGTAGGGATGTGTTTTGGTTCCGAAACGTAGATGACACCACAGGTTGATTAAGTCATTTGAAAAGAGAAGGGTCAAAACAAAAAGGAAAACTTGTAAAGTAGTGAATTTATTTCAATCAGAAGTATGTAAAATAGTTACACATCAATCAGTGGTTAAGGAGTAATATAATATCTTACATGTGCAGAACTCAATAAAACAATTTTGAACGACATATATACAATACAAGCCCAAACTACCCAATGAAGTGCGCGGTTCAGCGTTATTCTACAAATGTCCATACAGATGCGTGATAGGCATCGCATGTATGGCGCGACAATTTTTTTTTGCAAAAAATATATATATCGCAGAAGCCCCTTCCTTGAGAAAACTGCATTGCACAGATCACGGTCATATATATGCCATCTTATGAAGGTTTATTCGTCCCCTCTCCTTTTGGGAGGAGGGGCTTCGCACAGGCCTCATTGTAATGTCATCATATGCGTTCCGATATTTTTTCCTGAAAAATAGAAATAGAAAAGCATCTCTTATTTACGAGTAAACGTATTTTGTATGACAAAAGTCACACTGGAAAGATTACGCTCCGGTGGGTCATGATATGCCTTTTCAGTTTACCGTTCGATGAGACAATGGCATTACACTAGAAACGGCTCTCCAGTGTCATCACATGTGCTTTGGCGTATTTTGCCTGTGAAAGGCACCTCACACGTTGCAGCTACACGGTTTTTTATTTGTGTGGATCCTCACATGCTTTTTGAAGAGAGCCTTTAGTGAGAAATCTGCATCACACAGGTCACAGCTGTATGGTTTTCCTCCTGTGTGGGTCACCACATGCATTTTGAGAGTACCCTTCCGTGAGAAAGCTGCATCACAGTCCACATGGCTTATCTCCTGTGTGGGTCCTCACATGCTCATTGAGATCACTTTTCCGTAAAAAGGCGTCATCACACAGGTCACAGCGGTATGATTTTTCTCCTGTGTGGGTCCTCACATGCCGTTTGAGATCACCCTTCTGTGCAAAGGTGGCACCACACAGGTCACAGGTGTATGGTTTTTCTCCTGTGTGGGTCCTCACATGCCGTCTGAGAGTACCCTTCTGTGCAAAGGTGGCACCACACAGGTCACAGGTGTATGGTTTTTCTTCTGTGTAGGTCATCATATGTATTTTGAGACCACTCTTCCGTGCGAAGGCGCCACCACACAGGCCACAGCTGTATGGTTTTTCTCCTGTATGAATCATCACATGCATTTTGAGAGTATCCTTCCGTAAGAAAGCTGCATCACACAGGTCACAGATATATGGCTTTTCTCCGGTGTGGATCCTCTCATGCCTTTTGAGATCAGTCTTCTGTGAGAAGGCGGCATCACACAGGTCACAACTGTATGGCTTTTCTCCTGTGTGGATCATCATATGCATTTTGAGATGAGCCTTCCTACGGAAGGCTTTATCACACACGTCATAGATATATGGCTTTTCATCAGTGTGGATCCTCTCGTGTTTTTGGAGATCAGTCTTCTGTGAGAAAGCGGCATCACACAGGTCACAACTGTATGGTTTTTCTCCTGTATGAATCATCACATGCATTTTGAGAGTATCCTTCCGGAAGAAAGCTGCATCACACAGGTCACAGATATGGCTTTTCTCCAGTGTGGATTCTCTCGTGCCTTTTGAGATCAGTCTTCTGTGAGAAGGCGGCATCACACAGGTCACAGCTGTATGGCTTTTCTCCAGTGTGGATCCTTTCATGCCTTTTGAGATCAGTCTTCTGTGAGAAGGCAGCATCACACAGGTCACAACCGTATGGTTTTTTCCCTGTGTGGATCATCATATGCATTTTGAGATGAGCCTTCCTACGGAAGGCTTTATCACACAGGTCACAACCGTATGGTTTTTTCCCTGTGTGGATCATCATATGCATTTTGAGATGAGCCTTCCTACGGAAGGCTTTATCACACAGGTCACAGCTATATAGTTTGTCTCCTCTGTGGTGGCTCCTCACATGTATTTTGAGTTTATTATTCCGTAAGAAAGTGGCATTACACAAATCACACCTGTATATTTTTTCTCCTGCATGGGCCATTGTCTACCTTGCGAGACAACAATGATAGGGGGAAGTATCAGTGACCTGCCAAAAAAAAAATATATTTTCTAAGAATTCAATTCCAACTATTCTTCATGAGAATACAATATCATAAGGACGGGGCTTTCATGAGTAGGTCAATTTGTAAGCAGAGGGACGCGTATTTCTATCTAGTTGCCGACAGTTGACCAGCATCTTTAAGGACAATATCGCTCCGAGATTGAAGATCATAATGGGACAAAATGGAAGGTAATAATCGCCGGTTGATTAATAGAATATAAGCAGCTGACACGTACACGATTCCTTACGCGCCTGGCTATATAATACATACTACATTGGTGACGATATCAATAGTGTCCTAAAATTTACTGACTGGGTACTTTTAATGGATATAATAAAGCCATCCTGAGAAAATTGCTTCAAACTCGTTACAAGCCATTGCATCGCAGACTGACTCAATGAGTATTTGTCTAATCTGATATTTTGCCTTTTATATAGATATATGTAATGCTTTATGAACTGTTTAATCTAAAGTAAAGCTGGCAATCAAAACTTATTCAATTACAATATTACAATCCCCAGTTGTATAAAAGTGATCATGATATACTTTTCAATTCACACAGGTACAAATACTCACAGAATATATGTATAATAAATTGGAAAGCACTGGTTGATTTAAGCCGCTTTAGAATGCTATTCAACTTTCTTATCAGCTCTATGGAGAGAGAAAACCCTCCGAAGTCTCTGAAGAGTTTTTTTTTTTTTTTTTTTTTTTTTTTTTTAATTTTAGTCCCTGCGGAGCTAGCCGATTTCAGGACTGTCTTTAATTGCTTCTATGGCCGTAATATCTTATTTATTTATTAATTCAATTTTATATTTATTTATTTACCGGAGTGCGGAATTTTGTTATATTTGACGCGGCTGGAGGGGGTCATAGTAGGCCTCCCACGGGGGAAGAGCAGATTAGGCTGGCAGCCAGGATTATTTGGGATTTTCCGGCGTCTGATGTGCTGTTTGCCCTCAATTGGTCTAGGGCGGTGGAGGGATCTCCGAAGAGATTTCTTAAAACTTTAAAATGGTCCCTGAACTCTCTGCAAACGAAAAGGCAGTGATTGAAAGAGACCTGTTCACTGCCACAGGTACAGAGAAGATTTAGAAATTTGGTTCGACAATGATTTACCCTTATTCTGGATATCATGGCTAACATATAAGGGGGTACAGAGGGGAAGGTCGGGGTTTTTCCTCCGTGACAGGTTGTTTTCGGCCATCCCCGAGCGATGGCAGTGGCGGTGAAGTCTGCCTTCCAGGTCTCCCAGATGGCTCTGTTGATCTTGTGCATGGTGTCGCTGACCCGTGAATTTGATGGAAATCATGTCCTCTTCAGGCGCCAGGGCGCCCTTCTTGGCTGCCCCATCCGCCTTTTCATTACCGTGCAACCCCACATGTGAGGGAACCCATTGATATCTTATCTGAATATCTTTGTTGGAGGCCTCAGCAGTGAGGTGCAGTATTTCTTGCAAAATGTCTGGTTGCGAGTCGCATTGACAGCTCTGAAGTGCCTTAAGGCTGGCTCTTGAATCTGAGAGCACGGTGATGCAAGCTGGCGGATGGGGAAGAGCGAGAACTATTTTAATGCCTTCCCGAATGGCGATTAATTCGGCCGAGAAGATGGAGGTGGGGGGAAGCTTCACGGAGATGGACTCTTGTGTGTTTTCCAAGAATATCCCTGCGCCTGTGCGGCCATCCTCAAGCACAGAGCCATCTGTGTAGACAAGGAAGTCTTCCTTGTACTCCGTCCTTATCATCTCCCTCACATGTGCTTGGCATCTCAATCCCGGAATTTCTGAGACAACTGTTGGTGGTTTGAGTACCCAGGGGTGAAAGAGATCCACCTGACACTGGGTAACAAGTTGTCTCGCATCGGGAGGAAGCCCGGCTTTTATGCAGAGGTCCTTGACAGAGCCAGGCAGACCTTGAATGTGCGTCGTCTGTGAGGCCGGCAACCAATCCTCCCGGAGTTCCTCATCCGTAGAATTTGCAACTTTAGCACTGGTGAACAAGTATTTGCAGGCATCTTTCTTCAGTTGATACCAAAGAGGAAGAACACCTGCTTCATTATACACTTGTTCATGTGGAACTGATGCTGGCAAACCGAGACCCAGGCGGAGCGCTTGGCACTCCACTCTGGCTAATCTACACACTACCCCCGGGGGAAGATCGTGCATGGCAGGAGATCCGAAGAGGAGCCGGGAGCGTACCAGACTCTTGACCATGGATATCAGTGTTTCCCTCCTTTGACCCCAGGGCTCTCGGCGGATGACTCGGACGAGGTTTAGGGCTCGTCTAGGGTTTATTATGACCTGATTTATGTGGCTAGTCCATTTTCCGTCTCTCTGGAAGATGACCCCCAAATATCGAACTGCCTTAGCTGGGTATATGGGAGTTCCGTCCACTGTGATGTAATTCCAGTCAGGGTAGTCTCCTCTGTTGTAACCTATGCCGTGGACTGGCATGTAAACAGTCTTTGATGCGGAGAGCATGAAGCCCAGGTCGGTCAGTTGGGTCATTACCAGGTCAACCTGTCTCTGAAAGAGACGGAGTTCTGACTTGTGCTGGTCAGAATCCTTTTTGGGCCGCCGGTGCCTAGCTTTCCTCCATAATGCTATGTCATCAGCATAGGCTGTGACGACAGTGTCCTTTCTCACTCCTTTTCCTACATCCCCAAGGAGCAATGTGAAGAGGAGCGGGGCAACTACGGAGCCCTGGGGGACTCCCATATCAATGGTTGACGATCGGCTGAGGTGTCCTTTCCAGCGTACAACCATGGATCGACCTGAAAGGAAGGACTGCACAAATTTGTACAGTCCCGGCGAAACTCCAATAGACTTGAGTTTAGATAGCAGTTTACCGTGCCAGACGGTATCAAAAGCTTTGGCAATATCTAAAAAGCACGTCTGTAGAATCCGTCTCTGTCTTTGGGCCCTACGTATATGTTCGGAGAGTCGCACGATGTGGTCAGTGATGCTTCTCCCTTTTCTAAATCCGGCTTGAAGTTTTGGGAGGGCTTCCTTATCTTCCACCTGGGACTTCAGTCGATTCAATACTATTCTCTCATAGAGCTTTCCTACGTGGGAGGTGAGAGAGACAGGCCTGTAGTTGGTTACGCTTTTCCTGCTTTTGTTTGCCTTGGGAATTGGTACCACAATAGCGTGCTTCCAGGCGCTAGGAACAACGCCTTGCCTCCATCATTTGTTATATAATCTTAGCAGATTCATTTGCATGGAAAGCGGCAGTTGCTGTAGGAGAGGGTATGTGACCTTATCTGCTCCAGGCGACTTCTTGTTTGTCCGGGTTGCCCTGAGTGCCCAGCGCAATTCTTGTAGGGTTAGGCTCGAGTCTTCCCCTTTCGGTGGAGAAAGATCCATTCGGGATTCTTGTTCGCGACGGAGGCGCAGTTGTGCTTCGGGGAGGCTGGCCATGGTACTTGCACTAGCAAAGTGGTGGAGAAAGCTTTCAGCCTTCTCCTCAGGAGTGCACAGGACCGTACCGTCTGGGGCTGTAAGGTCATTATCCGGTGGGTTATATCGGCTCTTTAGGATCTTGACCTTTTTCCAAGCTGCGCTTAGGTCCAAAGTGTTGTCCTTGCTATCCATCCAGTATGCAAGCTTTGCTTGGGCTATGGTCCTCTTGCAACGCGAAATTTGTTGTCTTCATCTCGATGAAGGCTTCTTCCGACCCTTCTCTCTTGTACCGATGGTAGGCCAACCTTTTGTTGTGGACAGCAATCTTGCAGTCCTCCGTCCACCAAGGGTGGCCACGCCTTCCCTGACCTATGCTGACGAAGGGGATTGCGTGTCTAGCTGCTGCCAGAACTATGCCGGTGAACTGCTGATTTAAGCTGTCCACAGAGTTGTCGAGGTCTAGGCTAATGTCATCGTTGTTCAAGAACTCTTTGTATGCAGTCCAGTTTGCCTTTTGAAGGTTAAGGTTTCCTTGCAGTGGAGGCAGGTGGACTACAGGTGAGAGGTGTATGGAGACGCAGATAGGGAGATGATCTGAAGACAAAGGGTCCCCAAGTGTGAACCAGTCCGTGGCTCCCGCTAGGTTTGAGGATACGAAAGATAAGTCGATGGCTGACTTACTGTGCCCTACCACGTCTGGAACTCTGGTGTGGGTGCCATCGTTGAGGAGGACCATATCCACGGAGTCTAACTGTGAGGCGAGTTCAGGAGAGGAATGGGGATATTCGTCTTCCCATAGGGCGTCGCGACGATTAAAATCCCCACCACTACCCAGTTGTCAGTGAAAGCTCCAAGCCATTCAAAGAAGAGTCTGTTGCAAAACGTATATAAACCGAAGTCTGTGTTGGGGAACGTGGATAAGTCTAGGTACGAACTCGTGGGAAGTTGTAAGGTTTTATTGATGTGCACTCAGGAATTAATAAAGTAAGCAGGATTATTCTGAACATATCTTTATTGCGTTTAACATGTGTTCATCTTGGTAGGATTTTTCATATTATATTTTCATATACATTGAAGAATTAATGCATTAAGTAGGATTGGATTGATAGTTATTTATTGCACTGAACATGTGCTCGACTGAGTAGAATTTCCCATATTGCACTTTGATATGGACACAAGAATTAAGTAAGGAGGATTATTCTGAACAGGTGTTTATTGCGGTAATGTCCTCATCTGAACACAATTTTCTATATTTTTCAACATTACACTTTGACATGGACTTACAAAATACAAGAAGTAGTAAGGACTACCTGGTGAAGATAACGTTATTTCCCAAACTGGATCAAGTCAGCTATTTCTGTTTGCACTATGTAAACATTGAAAGATATGCAGGTAGATATAAACCACTTCATTCTTCATTGTTTTCGACTAGGGCTTTCCATAATCTATACGAGTGGGGTTTCGTACAGGTATGTCATTTTCAGAGTGGGGTTTTGTCCTAGTGTCGGGGGTTGTATACAGAAGACTGTCCTATGTGATTCCCTTCTCTGATTATTTATCATTTGGTGTCTGTTAGAAATGAAAGACTAATTTGATTGATATTCTTGGTTAATTTTCAGGTGCTATTCTTGTGAACAATACGCACTGATTTAGTTAATCGATGGCGTTTATAGTCCCTTTTCTTGTGGAAGCTGTGTCATTTGTGTTTGAAATGGTATATGAGAGTAGGTAGTTGTTGCGGAGTGCTACGCAAATCTGGTCATTTAGTGGCATGTCTGGTATTAAAAAGATAGCTTTGTACATGCCAGTAGAAGGGTATGAAATAGCCACATGTGAAATGAGAATGTCCTGTTCTTTGGTGTATCAATGGTGTTCCAAAACGCCATTATATGTGAAGATGCTCATATGGGACTTTTCATTCGTTCCCTCAGTTTGAGATGACTCTTCGGCAATTCCATTGTATAAGAAACTCTAGTATTATTTGGTAACACGACATCTATGATACTAAATATGCAGGGTATTTACTGGTTTGCTGGTGCTTTCGGTGGGAGGCTCTCTAAAGATGCGATATAAATTACTCGTATGTACTCCATTGCGTCATTTATGGTTTATCATGGTTTACCATGGAATGGTTTCCCCCCACCCCTCCTTTTACCACTCCCTTTTGGGGATAAGCTCGTTAATTTCCTACTTCTCAGCTGATTCTCTAATGATATTCACTAAATTTTGATTCATACCTTCGATGGTATCCTCGTTATTTCTTAAACATTACAAATATGTTCTTAATTTCTAACTGATGTTCCTTTTTGTTATCCTTAACCTTTGCAATGTTTTTCTTTTTCAAAACTAGTTTATTTCACCTCGGCTCTGAAATTATTTTTTGTTGTACAGCCTATAATTATATTGTCACAACCTATATTTACTTCATTTATGACGGTACCATTGATCATGCTCTTCCTCTCATCTACCCAATGATCACTATGGCGGTAACCCATATATATACGAGAAATTTCCCTGTTCGCCATGAAGGACGTCCCAGTTAGTAATACGAGCTGTGTGTACGAGCTGTTCTTTCATACAAAACCTATTCGATACAGGTGATCCTGTAAAGATTTTTACCTCTATCGACATGACTTTTGTCATTCATTAAGATTTTCAAGCCTATCCACCACGTCAAGGTATCAGATCTTGGTATTTACAGGAGAAACAGCTGTACATGTGTTTTTATTTGCTAACTTACTCATGTATTTATCGATTTACCTGACCACTTATTTCTATTGGTTTGTTATCTATTTATCTAATTATTCTTTTTATCCTTTTGTTTTTTATCTATCGATTGATTTATAATTTATCTACCTATTTGTGTCCTATTTGTTTATTTACATAATTATTCATATATTCATTCATTTGTGCACCTTGATTTTTTGTTAGTGGGTGAACGTATACTTGCCAATGCTAGCATGTATGTTTAGGATTTATAGTGAATATGCATTCATTATAGTCGAATTACATGCGAGTGGAAGTATGCATAAATTTATCTAATTGGCTGTGTGTGTGTGTGTGTGTGTGTGTGTGTGTGTGTGTCTCTTCCAAGGCTGCACAATGCCCACATTCTCTCTTGGATACCCTTCATATCCATTACATTGTACTTATCTTTGTTAGATTTGTTTTAGTATTAACACAAATATTTGTTTATTTCTGATTGGAAACACCTATCACTTTTCCTGTTTGATTGTCCTGTAAATGGACATGTCCGGTGGGTCATGATATGTCTTTTCAGTTTACCCTTCGATGAGACAATGACATTACACTAGAAATGGCTCTCCCGTGTCATCACATGTGCTTTGGCATAGTTTGACTTTGAAAGGCATCTCACACGTGGCAGCTGCACGTGAGAAAACTGCATCACACAGGTCACAGCTGTATGGTTTTTCTCCTCTGTTCGTCATCACATGTATTTTGAGATCACTATTCCGTAAGAAGGCGTCATCACATAGGTCACATCTATATTGTTTTTTCTCCTGCATGAATCATCACATGGGTACATGAGTACCCATATATGAGAAAGCTGCATCACAGCCCACATGGCTTTTCTACTGTGTGGGTCCTCACATGCCCATTGAGATCACTTTTCCGTACGAAGGCGGCATCACACAGGTCACAGCTGTATGATTTTTCTCCTGTGTGGGTCATCACATGCTGTTTGAGATCACCCTTCAGTAAGAAGGCAGCATCACACAGGTCACAGCTGTATGGTTTTTCTCCTGTGTGGGTTATCACATGCCGTTTGAGATCATTCTTCCGTAAGAAGGCACTATCACACAGGTCACAACTGTATGGTTTTTCTCCTGTGTGGGTCCTCACATGCATTTTGAGATCACCCTTCAGTACGAAGGGGGGCTACATTAGTCACCACGTACACTTTATCTTCTAAGCACTTCACCTAGTTTCTGACTATCTCTCAAAACTTTAGTTCCAGACTACCTCACACCTTTTTTGTTGAGTTTCTAGTACACTGTTACACACACGGCACGTCTCTCAGACCGCCCCCTCGGCTGGTGCGATGCAGTCTTAATCTCCGGAAGTGATAAGGTTGCCTTTCATCGTGGTGTTCACAATAATCTCGTGAAAGTCCGTTGTCTCACATGGGTGGGGCAACTGAATTTATTAGCTATTGGTCTCTTGTACAATAATTACTAATTATATATCCAGGGGGGTGGCTGGTTAATATGTAATGTTTCCGTGTGTTATGTCTGGTGGTATCCACTATGTGTGTGTGTTTGTATGTCCGGTGCGTGCCAGTGGTGGTCGGTCGGACGTCAAAGTGCTGAGTTGTTAAATTGTCTACTCAGCAAATTCAAAAGGATGTGGTCGGCGCCAGATGAGTGAGTGTGATATTGTTCACCATGGATACGGTGACGTATACATGGATCCTCTCGTGTTTTTTTTAGATCAGCCCTCTGTGAGAAGGCGGCATCACACAGTCACAACTGTATGGCTTTTCTCCTGTATGAATCATGACATGAATTTTGAGACTAGACTTCCGTGAGAAAGCTTCATCACACAGGTCACAGATATATGGCTTTTCTCCTGTGTGGACCCTCTCATGCTTTTCGAGATCAGTCTTCTGATAGAAGGCGGCATCACACAGGTCACAGCTGTATGGTTTTTCTCCTGTATTTTGAGTTTATTATTCCGTAAGAAAGCGGCATTACACAAATCACACCTGTATATTTTTTCTCTTGCATGGGCCATTGTCTACCTTGCGAGACAACAATGATGGGGGAAGTATCTCTGTATCCTCTATGGTTTGGAGGTTACATTAGACAGAACTTAAAGCGGGGAACACCAAACTCTAAGCAATTCCCTTTTCACTTTCTTTATTAAAAGTTCCACTTCATCACAATTTGTTCTATACACTTCACAATAAGTCTTTAAGTCTTTAGTATTTTGGTCACCATATACACTTTATCTTCTGATCACTTCACCTCGTTTCTGTCTATTTGTCTAAACTTTAGTGTACCTTTGAACACATCGTACGTGTCTCGGACCGACGCCTCTCGGAGGTCCGCGCTTGACTTTTAAACTCCGGAAACGATTAGGTCATCACTTCTCGAGTTGCCATACTCACTTATCATTTAGAGTTTGTGTATGCGAGACCATAATCATTAATTAAGGTTACTATCCTGGGGTTACAAATCATCATCATATGACTCACACATCTCACAATATATATATATTGACTTTTAAACTCCGGAAACGATTAGGTCATCACTTCTCGAGTTGCCATACTCACTTATCATTTAGAGTTTGTGTATGCGAGACCATAATAATTAATTAAGGTTACTATCCTGGGGTTACAAATCATCATCATATGACTCTCACACATCTCACAATATATATATATATCCAGGGGGTGGCTGTTAATATGTGTCTTTTCGTGTGTTATGCGTGTTGTGGTTAATGGCATGCTTGTGTGGCAGTGCTGGTCACACGGAGGCGAAAGTGCTGAGTTGGCAACTGTCCACTCAGCAAGTTGAGAGGATGTGCTTGGCGACGGGGAGTCGGGCGGACAAGTGAGTGAGTGAGTGAGTGAGTGAGTGATATTACTCATCATGTATATGGTGGCGTATACATCTCGGTGACGTATTGACGTTTGCCAGTAACCTGCCAAAAGAAAAAAATATATTTTCTGTCACATTATTTTTTCTAAGAATTCAATTCCAACTATCTTTTTCCATGAGAATCCAATATTATAAGGACGGGGGGTTCATGAGTAGGTCAATTTGTAAGCAGAGGGATGTGAATTTCTGTCTAGTTGCCAACAGTTGACCAGCATCATTAAGGATAATATCGCTCCGAGACTGAAGACCATAATGGGACAAAATGGAAAGTAACAACCGCCGGTTGATTAACAGAATATAAGGTATGTGTGAGGGCGTGACATATCTGAGTTGTGGTATCTCATGTGGAGTCAAACAGAAGAAAGGAGTTGCAGTATAAAGGTAAGTTCGTCTCTAGAAGGAAGAAGCAGAGAAGCAGCTGGTACATACACGATTTCTTACACGCCTGGTCCTAAAATTTACTGACTGGGTACTTTTAATGGATATAATAAAGCCATCATGAGAAAATTGTTTCAAACTCGTTACAAACCATTGATTATGAGTATTTGTCTAATCTGATATTTTGCCTTTTTATATATGTATGTAATGCTTTATGAACTGTTTAAGCTAAAGTAAAGCTGGCAATCAACACTTATTCAATTATATTACAATCCCCAGTTGTATAAAAGTCGTCATGATATACTATTCAATTCACACAGATCTAAATACTCACAGAATATATGTATAATTAATTGGAAAGCACTGGTTAATTTAATCCGCTTTAGAATGCTATTGAACTTCCTTATCAGCTCTAAGGAGAGAGAAAAGCCTCTGAAGTCTTTGAAGCGTCAACAGAGTGAGTCTGGGTGGAGGTATTTTGGGTGTGGGATTTTGGCCGGAGGTATTTTGGGCGCCTTCCTGGCTGAATGGGGATATATCCAGTTGTCCGGTTACGATATAACCCCACTTGATATATTTTGCGTCAGACGATATTATTCGTCTGAAAGGGTTCAATGTTTCGAGTTGAAGTAGACTAAGAAGACAGTATATATACATTGGAAAACATCTTGGGATGAATGAGCAGACACAAACACGTGTGAAATCAGTGTGATTAGCCTCTCAATCACATCTGTTGAATTTCCCAAATGTATCCCAATGAGGCTACCAATGATGGATGACCGAGTCTTTGCTAAGACTGGAAGTCCCCCTCATGGGATCACCGTTAGGTGAGGTAACTGCTTCTCTGGACGTGGGGATGTGTTTTGATTCACATAAGTAGATGACTGCCTGGTCATCACTGACGAAAAAATTTGTAAATCATAACCGACACCACAGGTTGGCTTAACAAGTTGTATTAAATCATTTGAAAAGAGAAGGGTCAAAACAAAAAGGAAAACTTGTAAAGTAGTGGATTCATTTAAATCAGAAGTTTGTAAAATAGTTACACATCAATCAGTGGTTAAGGAGTAACATAATATCTTCGAAGTGCAGAACTCAATTAAACAATATTGAACGACATAGATACAATACAAGCCCAAACTACCCAATGAAGTGCGCGGTTCAGCGTTATTCTACAAATGTCCATACAGATGCGTGATAGGCATCGTATGTCTGGCGCGACTATTTTTTTTTTTTTTTGCAAAAAATATATATATATCGCAAAAGCCCCTTCCTTAAGAAAACTGCATTGCAAAGATCACGTTCTCTCTCCTGTATGCCATCCTATGAAGGTTTATTCGTCTCCTCTCCTCTTGGGAGAATGGGCTACGCACTCGCCTCATTGTAACGTCATCATATGCGTTCCTGAAAAATTTTGCATCGCACAGGTCAAAATAGGAAAGCATATCTTATGTACGAGTGAACGTATTTTGTATGACAAAAGTCACACTGGAAAGATTACGCTCCGGTGGGTCATGATATTCCTTTTCAGTTTACCGTTCGATGAGACAATGGCATTACACTAGAAATGGCACTCCCATGTCATCACATGTGCAGCTGCACGGTTTTTCATTTGTGTGGATCCTCACATGTTTTTTGAAGAGAGCCTTCCGCGAGAAATCTAGATCACTCATGTCACAGCTGTATGTTTTTTTTTGTGTGTGTCATCACATGTATTTTGAGATCACCCTTCCGTAAGAAGGCGTCATCACACAAGTCACATCTATATTGTTTTGTCCCCTGCATGAATCATCATATGCATTTCGAGAGTACCACATGGCTTTTCTCCAGTGTGGGTCATCACATGACGTTTGAGACCACTTTTCAGTACAAAGGCGGCATCACACAGGTCACAGCTGTATGGTTTTTCTCCTATGTGAGCCATCACATGCATTTTGAGACTACTCTTCCGTGCGAAGGCGCCATCACACAGGTCACAGATATATGGCTTTTCTCCACTGTGGATCCTCTCGAGATCAGTCTTCTGTGAGAAGGCGGAATTGCACAGGTCATAACTGTATGGTTTTTCTCCTGTGTGGGTCATCATATGCATTTTGAGGTGAGCCTTCCTACGGAAGGCTTTATCACACAGGTCACAGATATATGCCTTTTCTCCAGTGTGGACCCGTAAGAAGGCGGCCTCACACAGGTCACAACTGTACGGTTTTTCTCCTGTGTGGTGGTTCCTCACATGTATTTTGAGTCTATTATTCCGTAAGAAGGCGGCATTACACAAATCACACCTGTATATTTTTTCTCTTGCATGGGTCATTGTCTACCTTGCGAAACAACAATGATAGGGGAAAGTATCTCGGTGACGTATTGACGTTAGCCTGTTCCAACTACTTTTCTTCATGAGAATACAATATTATAAGGACGGGGGTTTCATAAGTAGGTCAATTTGTTAGTAGAGGGATGTGTATTGCTATCTAGTTGCCGACAGTTGACCAGCATCTTTAAGGACATTATCGCTCCAAGATTGAAGATCATAATGGGACAAAATGGAAGGTACCAAGCGCCGGTTGATTAATAGAATATATGGTAAGAGTGAGGGGGTGACATATCTGAGTTGTGGTATCTCGTGTGGAGTTAAACAAAAGAAAGGAGTTGCAGTATAAAGGGAGGTTCGTCTCTAAAAGGAAGGCAGCTGGCTATATAATACATACTACATTGGTGATGATATCAATAGTGTCCTAAAATTTACTGACTCGGTACTTTTAATGGATATAATAAAGCCTTCAGAAGAAAATTGCTTCAAACTCGTTACAAGCCATTGCATCGCAGACTGACTCAATGAGTATGTCTAATCTAATATTTTACCTTTTTATAGATATATGTAATGCTTTATGAACTGTTTAAGCTAAAGTAAAGCTGGCAATCAACACTTATTCAATTACAATATTACAATCCCCAGTTGTATAAAAGTGATCATGATATACTTTTGTTACCATAGTCACCCCCTGGTGCTAATTACGTTCTCTATTTTTCCAAATGCTGGTGCCCAGGGTGCCCAGCTTTGTTTATATACAGACGCGAATTCACGTTCTTATATTAAAGTGTTTTGGATAAAATGTGTCTAGAGATACGTTTATACTTTTGAGATCTACGGTGCTCTAGTTACGTAAGAATTTATAGAAATACGTATTGTAATTGCTTTTGATGTATGATCAATGTACGATGTGTATTCTACGATATTGAATGTATGTTAGGATGACGCCAAGAGTATTGGAACCATGGTGCCAACTCAAACGCGAAAACAAGGGAGGCATTGTTCCCCCTCTCTCTTTCTGTGTATAAAGCAAGGCGGACGTGCAAGTCCTTTCGTGGGTATAAAATGGTAGGGAAAATAAGAATCGGGAGAATTAAGGAGGATAAATAATGGTGAAATACACAGAGGGAGAGGAGCAATGATTTCTGGTGAGTTATGACTGCATATCTTGGTAGGATGTATGTTATTTGAGATGATTAGCAAGGATCCAATTTTCATGTGTTTGTAGGAGCAGAACTTGTTGAAGTGGTTAGACAGAGATGATATAATTTGTGTGTGGTTGTAGAATTGTGATGACAATAGAAATTGGTATGTAATTGCATGGAATGCAATGTGATGACTATGTTGATGTAGAGGCAGTAGCTCAACTGAGTAGCAGTGGAAATATTGAATAATTACCTCATATGATTAGGATGTACTGGATTCCGAGATGCAATGATAAATGCATTCATGTAGCTCTGTACTGATAGGTTTATTCAATATAGGTGTAGAGAAAATTACCTACTATCTTTTTATAACCTCCATTTTTATATGATGACTAATGTGGGATGATGATTTTCCTAACTGAGAGGGAATAAGATATATTTACAGAAGGAAGTGTAAGGAAGGAAATGAAATAGATATCCGTTTATTGTCACTCCACCTTTAAGGGATGAGGCAAGATCTGTTGTTGTCCTCCTTAGGTCCTTTATTTACTAACTGATTGCTTTAAGGTTAGAGGTGGTAACGTGACAGTTGGGGGCCCGTCCGGGATAGGATCCAGAACCAGACAAGGAAGCCACAACCAGTCAGATACAGTCGCAAGTAAGAATTACACATGTAGGAACTCCCCAGAGTAAACTCCCAAGGACAGAGGTATGTTGTGTTGAAAAATTTAATTAAGTGAAAGTGTGAAATATAAAGTGAAATATATTCTGTATACAATGGCTACGTACAGCGACCAAGTAGAAATGGGTAGTGACCACAGTGATGAAGTGGAAATGCATGAACAGAATGTGGAAATGGACCGAATAGTTAAGAGTAAAGCCGTGCGAGAATTTGTGGAAAATCCCGATATACATAATTTGTACCAGCTTAAGGTAGACGACTTGCACAAGTTAGCGGAGGTATATGAGATTACGGTGTCAGATGCTCCCAAGGGTGATTTACAGAGACAAATCATGACAGCCTTGGTCAGGAAGGAAGTCCTTGGCGGAATTAGTGGGAATGAGTCAGAGAGAGAAGAAGGGCAGTTAAGTGGAAATGCAGAGTCGAATAAATGTGACTGGCGAGCGCAAGTTGAGATAGAGAAAATCCGAGCAGAAAAGGAATTAAAACTAAAGGAGATGGAAAACAAAATAAGATTAAAAGAGATAGAAGTCTTTGGTGCACAAGGAGGGAGAAACGCAGGAGGCGGAGGAGATGATAGGGTCAGTCAGTTACCCGAATTTATAGAAGGAGAGGCAGAAGACTTCTTTATCCAGTTCGAAAAACTGGCCACTATCAGAAAATGGGAGAGATCGGATTGGGCGATGTTAGTTCAAGCGAAGTTCACGGGAAAAGCGAGGGAGGCCTTTGCAGGTTTATCATTACATGATTCAGTCCGATACCACAGAGTGAAGGAGGCTGTGCTCAAGACAAGTGAGATGACACCTGAAGTATATAGGAGGAAACTCAGAAGTATGAAGAAGACAGATGGACAGACATATGGCGAGATGGCCAGGGAGAGTACCATGCGATTCGAACGGTGGTGCAAATCGGAGAGAGTAGAAGACTTTGAGGACCTGAAACAGTTGATGTTGTTGGAACACTTTACAGAGAGGGCGCACCCTGATATCAGATATGAAATCTGTAGGAGTCGGATTAAGAATATAACGGATGCAGCACAGTTAGCGGATGAATTGACTGTTATGCGGAAGATGTGTACAGGGCAAGTGAGCCACAAACCAGTTGGAATAAGGAATGTGGGACATGCTTATGGAAGGAATGACCAAAGAGTAGGCCACTTTGATTATAGGCAGGACCATTACAACCACCAGAGATCACAACCCCATTATGTTCCGCAGTATCAAGAGAGAAGCAAACCTAGGAACCCACCCCAGTATAACCCTATGAGGCAGCAGAATTTTAACGGTTATGTGAACAGGCAGGAAAGGTCACATGTGAAATGTTACGGATGTGGAGAGAGTGGTCATGTGCAGTATCAGTGTAGGAAAGTGTCCAAGTCTGCTGGATTGACTGTGGCATCGAGGAAACCACAAGTGAGCTTGGATGTAGAACCTAAGAGGAAGGAGAAAATTGTGGATAGTTTCCAACCGTTCATAACAGAAGGAACGATATCATTACCTGGAGGAGCGAAGAAGCAAATAAAAATCCTAAGGGATACAGGGGCGAATCTGAGTCTAGTCCTCCGAGAGACATTGGATTGGACCGAAAGTTCATATACCGGTGAAGAGGCTAGAATAAGAGGTGTGGTTGCAGGAACGAATACCCCATTGCATTATGTAGAAATAGACACAGGATATGTTAGTGGCAAAGTGGAAGTTGGAGTCCGTGAAGAACTCCCTATAAATGGTGTGGATATGCTTTTGGGAAATGATTTAGCCGGAGATAAGGTGGTCCCAGAACCAATAATGATTGCTAAACCCCTCGAGAATGTGAAGGATGGGAATGTCGAGGTGCAAGGTGAAGGAGATGTCTTAGATATTGGAATTCGGAAGAAGGTCCAAAGTGAGTGTGGAAATGGAGAAGGAACTACAGTTGCAGGGAGTAAGGAATCTCTGAGCGGAGGTGAAGTAAATGCAAGTGAGGAGAGTGCGGATGATGGAAGTATCCAAAGAATTTACCCAGCTTGTGTAGTGACCAGAGCCATGATGAGGAGTAAGGAAACTAACGATGAGGATATGGGTTTAGGTGATATATTTGATGAGGAAAAGGAACATAAGCCTGTGAAAGATGAAAGTGTGGAGATGAAATTAGAGATATCCCCTGATTTCAATGTTGGCAGGAAGGAACTTATCGAGGCCCAGCGCAATGATCCTACTTTGAAGGAATGCTTTGGAGAAGCAAATAGAAATGGCGTGTCTGATGATAGTTCTACTGGATTCTATCTTCACGACCATGTATTGATGAGGAAGTGGAGACCTGCGAGTGTACCCGCAACGGAACATTGGGAAATGAAAATGCAGATAGTGGTACCGGAGAAGTATAGGCATACATTGATAGCCTTGTCTCATGAGTCTAGTTTGGCAGGACATCTAGGAGTGAGGAAGACAGCAGGGAAACTGTTGACTCATTTCTATTGGCCAAGTCTGAAGAGAGATGTTGCGGAGTTCTGTAGAACTTGTGACGTGTGCCAGAGAGTGGGTAAACCGAATCAAGTGATCCCACGAGCACCATTGCAGCCCATACCAGCATTTTGCAAGCCGTTCAGCAAAATAGTCATTGACTGTGTTGGACCTTTACCGAGAACTAGGAGAGGAAATTCCTATCTACTGACAATAATGTGTGTAGCCACGAGATTCCCAGAGGCTATTCCACTAAGGAGTATTCATGCCAAGAGTATAGTGAGGGAGTTGGTGAAATATTTCTCTTGGGTAGGACTCCCAGAGGTGATACAATCCGATAGAGGAAGTAACTTCACTTCCGGCATGTTCAGGAAGATATTGAAGGGCTTGCATATTGAACAGAAGTTGGCAAGTGCTTACCATCCACAATCACAAGGTAGCTTGGAGAGATTCCACCAAACACTGAAGAACATTCTGAGAGTATACTGTGAGGATCTTGGTATAGATTGGGATGAGGGAGTCCCACTAGCTTTATTTGCGGTCAGAGATGCAGTACAGGAATCGACTGGATTCAGTCCATTCGAACTAGTGTACGGCCACGATGTGAGAGGTCCTTTGAGCATGATGAAAGAGAAGTGGCTCGGCAAGAGTGATGACCCGCATTTGTTAACGTATGTATCAGAATTCAAGAGTAGATTGATGAAGGCGAGGGAGCTTGTCGCAGAGAACCTGAAGAATGCACAACAGGAGATGAAGAAGTGGTATGACAAGAAGGCGAGAGTGAGAGAATTCAAACCAGGTGACAGAGTTTTGGTGTTATTACCTATCCAAGGGGATCCCTTGAAGGCAAGATATTGTGGTCCATGGACAGTTGAGAAGAAGGTAGGAGAGCTGAACTACATAGTCAACACTCCTGGTAGGCAGAAGAAGAACCAGTTGTGCCATGTGAACATGATCAAACCATATCATGGAAGGGAGGAGGAGAAGACGGAGGTACCCGAGTTGAGTTGCGGCGCGGTGAATGCAGAACGAGAAATGGATGATGGAGAGGAGAAATTCAGCAGGTGCGAGGAGAAGAATTTGGAGAACTCGATGGTGTTAGAGAATCTAGGAGCTAAACTGAATCATCTGAGCAGTGAAAGGAGAGATGATATCATCCGTGAGATACATAAGTGTGGAACCTTATTTTCGGACACTCCGAGGAGATGTACCGTGTTGGAACATGATGTCGATGTAGGTGATGCCAGGCCGATAAAGCAACACCCATACCGAGTGAATCCAAAGAAAAGGGAAATTATGAAAAAGGAAGTCCAGTATATGTTGGAAAATGGATTAATTGAGGAAAGTAACAGTGCGTGGAGTTCTCCGTGTGTGTTAGTGCAGAAGGCAGGTAGTGATTCGTACAGGTTCTGTACAGACTTTCGGAAAGTGAACCAAGTGACTAAGAGTGATTCGTACCCGATACCAAGGTTGGATGACTGTATCGATTGTGTGGGAAAGGCGAAGTTTGTCAGTAAGCTAGATATGTTGAAAGGGTACTGGCAAATAGGTTTGACGGAGAGGGCCAGAGAAATCTCTGCCTTCGCGACAATGGATGGCTTGTATCAGTACCGGGTGATGCCATTTGGTATGAGGAACAGCGGCAGTACGTTCCAAAGATTGATTAACAAGGTGTTGGCAGGAGTGACTGGGTGTGCAGTCTATATCGACGATATCGTCATATATTCTGAAACTTGGGAAGACCATGTAGAGCAAATTTCGAATGTCTTCCAGAGACTGAATGATGCCAACTTAACAGTGAACCTAGCTAAGAGTGATTTTGCAAAGGCAAAGGTTGAATACTTAGGATACATGGTAGGCCAAGGTGAAATACAACCCGTTGATGCCAAGGTGAAGAGTATCAACGATTGTCCCGCTCCTAAGAACCGTAGAGAGTTGTTACGATTCTTAGGCATGAGTGGTTACTATAGGAGGTTCTGTAGGAATTTTTCCACAGTAGCTTTACCATTGACTAGGCTGTTGTCAAAGGGTACCAAGTTTGTGTGGGATACACATTGTGAGGAGGCTTTCACAACTATAAAAAGGATGTTAATGAGTGACCCTATACTTATCACTCCTGATTTTGAGAGACCGTTCAAATTGTATGTGGATGCGAGCAACTTTGGCGTAGGGGGAATTTTAGTTCAGGAGAAAGAGGATATCGACCACCCGATATGCTACTTTTCAAAGAAATTCCTCCCTTATCAGAGAAACTACAGTACAGTTGAGAAGGAGACTTTAGCCTTGATCCTTAGTTTGAGTCATTTTGACATATACTTGAGAGGGTCCGGATATCCTATTTCTGTGTTTACTGATCATAACCCCCTGGTGTTTTTACATAAGATGAAGAATGATAACCAACGGTTGATTCGATGGCGTTTGATGCTTCAGGACTACAATCTGATAATACAGCATGTGAAGGGAGCGAACAATATCCTGGCGGATACATTGTCTCGTCTTCCTTCTCCAACATGAGTCAATCCAAGGATCGCCTCATGTCTTGAAGGGGGAGGGTGTTACCATAGTCACCCCCTGGTGCTAATTACGTTCTCTATTTTTCCAAATGCTGGTGCCCAGGATGCCCAGCTTTGTTTATATACGGACGCGAATTCGCGGTCTGATATTAAAGTGTTTTGGATAAAATGTGTCTAGAGATACGTTTATACTTTTGAGATCTACGGTGCTCTAGTTACGTAAGAATTTATAGAAATACGTATTGTAATTGCTTTTGATGTATGATCCATGTACGATGTGTATTTTACAATATTGAATGTATTGTTAGGATGACGCCAAGAGTATTGGAACCATGGTGCCAACTCAAACGCGAAAACAAGGGAGGCATTGTTCCCCCTCTCTCTTTCTGTGTATAAAGCAAGGCGGACGTGCAAGTCCTTTCGTGGGTATAAAATGGTAGGGAAAATAAGAATCGGGAGAATTAAGGAGGATAAATAATGGTGAAATACACAGAGGGAGAGGAGCAATGATTTCTGGTGAGTTATGACTGCATATCTTGGTAGGATGTATGTTATTTGAGATGATTAGCAAGGATCCAATTTTCATGTGTTTGTAGGAGCAGAACTTGTTGAAGTGGTTAGACAGAGATGATATAATTTGTGTGTGGTTGTAGAATTGTGATGACAATAGAAATTGGTATGTAATTGCATGGAATGCAATGTGATGACTATGTTGATGTAGAGGCAGTAGCTCAACTGAGTAGCAGTGGAAATATTGAATAATTACCTCATATGATTAGGATGTACTGGATTCCGAGATACAATGATAAATGCATTCATGTAGCTCTGTACTGATAGGTTTATTCAATATAGGTGTAGAGAAAATTACCTACTATCTTTTTATAACCTCCAATTTTATATGATGACTAATGTGGGATGATGATTTTCCTAACTGAGAGGGAATAAGATATATTTACAGAAGGAAGTGTAAAGAAGGAAATGAAATAGATATCCGTTTATTGTCGCTCCACCTTTAAGGGATGAGGCAAGATCTGTTGTTGTCCTCCTTAGGTCCTTTATTTACTAACTGATTGCTTTAAGGTTAGAGGTGGTAACGTGACACTTTTCAATTCACACAGGTACAAATACTCACAGAATATATGTATAATAAATTGGAAAGCACTGGTTGATTTAAGCCGCTTTAGAATGCTATTGAACTTCCTTATCAGCTCTATGGAGAGAGAAAAGCCTCCGAAGTCTTTGAAGCGTCAGCAGAGTGAGTCTGTTGTAAATAGTGGGAGCAAACGTATATAAACCGAAGTCTGTATTGGGCAAGGTCCATGTGGTATTGGGGAACGTGGATAAGTCTAGGTAGAAACTCGTGGGAAGCTCTGAGGTTTATTTGATGTGCACTCAAGAATCAGAATTAATCAAATAAGCAGGACTGAACGGGGACACCAGTTTTTTTTAGGTTAGGTTAGTTTAGGTTTAGGTTTTTTTTTTTTTTTTGCGGGCTATGGTGGAACCTGCCGCTGGTCTGGGATGGCTATTTTAGCGCTGCCTAGGGGCGTCGTTTTTCTATCGGGGTGGCGGAGTTACGCGCACCACCCTCAGCAGCGTACCCAGGTGTCCTTGCGCTGTTCGGAGGAATTCTGAAAGGGTTCAGTGTTTCGAGTTGAAGTAGACTAAGAAGAGAATACATGTACAGTAAGTATACATTGGAAAACATCTTAGGATGAATGAGCACAGACACAAAAACGTGTGAAATCAGTCACATGTGCGAGATTACACACGCGCGCGCGCACACACACACATATTACCAATAGATCGGTCATACATGAGTTCTGAGCTCTCATTCGGGAGGATAGCAGCTGTCGATCACGAGTCCAGCACGTGATCCAGGACCATGATGAATTTCACTCATTTCTTCTGTGAGGAGTTTATATTGATTAGCCTCTCAATCACATGGGATCACCGTCAGGTGAGGTAACTGCTTCTCTGGATGTAGGGATGTGTTTTGGTTCACATACGTAGATGACTGCCTGGTCATCACTGACGAAAAAAATTGTAAATCATAACCGACACCACAGGTTGGCTTAACAAGTTGTATTAAATCATTTGAAAAGAGAAGGGTCAAAATAAAAAAGGAAAACTTGTAAAGTAGTGGATTTATTTAAATCAAAGGTATGTAAAATAGTTACACATCAATCAGTGGTTAAGGAGTAACATAATATCTTCGAAGTGCAGAGCTCAATTAGACAATTTTGAACGACAATACAAGCCCAGACTACCCAATGAAGTGCGCGGTTCAGCGTTATTCTACAAATGAACCTTACAGATGCGTAACAGGCATCGCACAGATCACGGTCTCTCTCCTGTATGCCATCTTATGAAGGTTTAATCGTCTCCTCTTCACTTGGGAGAAGGTGCTTCGCACAGGCCACATTGTAATGTCATAATATGCGTTCAGATATTCTTTTTCCTGAAAATGTTGCATCGCACAGGTCAAAATAGAAAATCGTCTCGTATGTACGAGTAAACATATTTTGTATGACAAAAGTCACACTGGAAAGATCACGCTCCGGTGGGTCATGATATGCCTTTTCAGTTTACTCTTCGATGAGACAATTGCCTTACACTATAAGTGTCTCCCCCGTGTCATCACATGTGCTTTGGCATATCTTGCCTGTGAAAGGCACCTCACACGTTGCAGCTGTACGGTTTCTCATTGGTGTGGATCCTCACATGCTTTTTGAAGAGAGCCTTCCGTGAGAAAGCTGCATCACACAGGTCACATCTGTATTGTTTTGTATCCTCCATGAATCATCACATGCATTTTTAGAGTACCCTTCCGTGAGAAAGCTGCATCACAGCCCACATGGGTTTTCTCCTGTGTGGGTCATCACATGTTGTCTGAGAGCACCCTTCCTTGCGAAGGCGCCATCACACAGGTCACAGCTGTATGTTTTTTTCTCCTGTGTGGATCATCACATGAATTTTGAGAGTATCCTTTCGTGAGAAAGCTGCATCACACAGGTCACAGATATATGGCTTTTCTCCAGTGTGGATCCACTCATGCCTTTTGAGATCAGTCTTCTGTGAGAAGGCCGCATCACACAGGTCACAATTGTATGGTCTTTCTCCTGTGTGGATCATCATATGCATTTTGAGATGAGTCTTCTGTGAGAAGGCGGCATCACACATGTCACAGATATATGGATTTTCTCCAGTGTGGATCCACTCATGTCTTTTGAGATCAGTCTTCTGTGAGAAGGCCGCATCACAAAGGTCACAATTGTATGGTCTTTCTCCTGTGTGGATCATCATATGCATTTTGAGATGAGTCTTCTGTGAGAAGGCGGCATCACACAGGTCACAGCTGTATGGCTTTTCTCCGGTGTGGATCCTCTCATGCCTTTTGAGATCAGTCTTCTGTGAGAAGGCCGCATCACACAGGTCACAATTGTATGGTTTTTCTCCTGTGTGGATCATCATATGCATTTTGAGATGAGTCTTCTGTGAGAAGGCGGCATCACACAGGTCACAGCTGTATGGCTTTTCTCCGGTGTGGATCCTCTCATGCCTTTTGAGATCAGTCTTCTGTGAGAAGGCCGCATCACACAGGTCACAGATATATGGCTTTTCTCCAGTGTGGATCCACTCATGCCTTTTGAGATTTGTCTTCTGTGAGAAGGCGGCATCACACAGGTCACAGCTGTATGGCTTTTCTCCGGTGTGGATCCTCTCATGCCTTTTGAGATCAGTCTTCTGTGAGAAGGCGGCATCACACAGGTCACAGCTGTATGGCTTTTCTCCGGTGTGGATCCTCTCATGCCTTTTGAGATCAGTCTTCTGTGAGAAGGCGGCATCACACAGGTCACAATTGTATGGTTTTTCTCCTGTGTGGATCATCATATGCATTTTGAGATGAGCCTTCCTACGGAAGGCTTTATCACACAGGTCACAGATATATGGCTTTTCATCAGTGTGGATCCTCTCGTGTTTTTTGAGATAAGTCTTCTGTGAGAAGGCGGCATCACACAGATCACAACTGTATGGTTTTTCTCGTGTGTGGATTATCATATGCATTTTCAGATGAGCCTTCCTACGGAAGGCTTTATCACACAGGTCACAGATATATGGCTTTTCATCAGTGTGGATCCTCTCGTGTTTTTTGAGATAAGTCTTCTGGGAGAAGGCGGCATCACACAGATCACAGGTGTATGTTTTTTCTCCTGTGTGAGTCATCACATGCCGTTTGAGATCACCCTTCCGCACGAAGGCGGCATCACACAGGTCACAGCTGTATGGTTTTTCTCCTGTGTGGTGGCTCCTCAAATGTATTTGGAGTTCATCATTCCGTAAGAAAGCGGCATTACACAAATCACACCTGTATATTTTTTCTCTTGCATGGGCCATTGTCTACCTTGCGAGACAACAATGACAGGGGGATGTATCTCGGTGGCGTATTGACGTTCGCCAGTAACCTGCCAAAAGAAAATAAGTGATATCTTCTGTCACATTATATTTTCTAAGAATTCAGTTCCAACTACTTTTCTTCATGAGAATACAATATTATAAGGACGGAAGGTTCATGAGTAGGTCAATTTGTAAGCAGAGGGATGTGTATTTCTATCTAGTTGCCGACAGTGGACCAGCATCTTTAAGGACAATATCTCTCAGAGATTGAAGATCATAGAGGGACAAAATGGAAGGTAACAAGCGCCGGTTGATTAATAGAATATCAGGGTTGTGGTATGTGCCAGAAGCAGCTGGCACATACACGATTTCTTACACGCCTGGCTATATAATACATACTACATTGTTGATGATATCAATAGTGTCCTGAGAAAATTGCTTCAAACTCGTTACAAGCCATTGCATCGCAGACTGACTCAATGAGTATTTTTTATAGATATATGTAATGCTTTATGAACTGTTTAAGCTAAAGTAAAACTAGCAATAAACACTTATCCAATTATAACATTACAATCCCCAGTTCTATAAAAGTGGTCATTATATACAATTCAATTTACACAGGTCCAAATACTCACAGAATATATGTATAATTAATTGAAAAGCACTGTTTGATTTAAGCCGCTTTAGAATGCTATTGAACTCTCTTATCAGCTCTATGGAGAGAGAAAACCCTCCGAAATCTTTGAAGCGTCAGCAGAATCTGCTGCAAATAGTGGGAGCTAACGTATATAAACCGAAGTCTGTATTGGGCAAGGTCCATGTGTTACCGGGGAACGTGGATAAGTCTAGTTACGAACTCGTGGGAAGTTGTGAGGTTTTATTGATGTGCACTCAAGAACTAATAAAGTAAGCAGGATTATTCTGAACAGGTCTTTATTGTGGTTAACACGTGCCCATCGTAGTTGTATTTTTCATATCATTCTTTGATGTACTTTGAAGAATTAATGCATTAAGTAAGATTGGATTAATAGTTATTGCACTGAACATGTGTTCGACTGAGTAGAATTTCCCATATTGTACTTTGATGTGGACACATGAATTAATTAAAGAAGAATTATTCTGAACAGGTATTTATTGCGGTAATGTCTTCATCTGAACACAATTTTCTATATTTTGCAACATTACACTTTGACATGGACTTACAAAATACAAGAAGTAGTAAGGATTACCTGGTGAAGATAACGTTATTTTCCATGACTCCCCCAAACTGGATCAATTCAACTATTTCTGTTTGCACTATGTAAACATTAAAAAGATATGTAAGTAAATATAAACCACTTCATTCTTCATTGTTCTCTACTAGGGCTTTTCATAATCTATACGAGTGGGGTTTCGTACAGGTATGTCATTTTCAGAGTGGGGTTTTGTCCTAGTGTCGGGGGTTGTATACAGGCGACTGTCCTATGTGATTCCCTTCTCTGATTATTTATCATTTGGTGTCTGTCAAAAATAAAAGACTAATTTGATTGATATTCTAGGTCAAATTTCAGGTGTTATTCTTGTGAACAATACGCACTGGTTTAGTTAAGCGATAGCGTTTATAGTCCTGAAATGGTATATGAGAGTAGGTAGTTGTTGAGGAGTGCTGCGCAAATCTGGTCATTTAGTGGCATGTTTGATACTAAAAAGATAGCTTTGTACATATCAGTAGAAGGGTATGAAGTAGCCACGTGTGAAATGGAAATTTCCTGTTCTTTTGTGTATCATATATATATATATATATATATATATGAGTTTCAGATTGCATCTATAATACTAAATATGCAGGATAGTGTGAACGAGGAAGATTTACTGGCTTGCTGGTGCTTTCGGTATGATGCTATATAAATTACTTGTATGTGCTCCGTTGCGTCATTTATGGTTTATCATGGAATGGTTGTTCCCCCCTCCCTCCTTTTACCAATCCCTTTTGATGATAAGCTCGTTAATTTCTACTATCTCTTTTTTTTCGTCTCTCCTGCTTTTAATCCGCATTTTCCGTCTTTTAATTAGGTCATATGTAGCTTTGGGGCATTTTTTCTTAAGTCCTACTTCTCAGCTTATTTCCTAATGATATTCACTAAATTTAGATTCATACCTTCGATGGTGTCTTCGTTATTTCTTAGACCATTCAAATATATTCTTAATTTCTAACTGGTGTTCCTTTTTGTTATCCTTAACCTTTGCAATGTTTTTCTTTTTCAAAACTTGTTTAATTCCCCTCGGCTCTGAAGTTATTTTTTGTTGTATAGCCTATAATTTTATTGTCACAACCTATATCTACTTTATTTATGACGGTAACATTAATAATGTTATACAGATCCACTTACGACCCACTCGTTTTTGGAAGAAAGCATTGTTGTAGTTTTCTGCAAAATTGACCAAAATCTCACACGCGTAATTTCTCTCACCTACTTCCAATACATCTACATAGTACCCAATGATCACTAAGGCGGTAACCCATATATCTGCGAGAAATTTCCCTGTTCGCCATGAAGAACGTGCCAGTTAGCAATGCGAGCTGTGTGTACGAGCTGTTCTTTGTTTCATCTTTCATACAAAACCTATTCGATATAGGTGATCCTGTAAAGATTTTCATCTCTATCGACATGACATTTGTCATTCATTAAGATTTTCAAGCCTATCAACCACGTCAAGGTATCAGATCTCGGTATTTACAGGAGAAATAGTTGTACGTGTGTTTTTATTTGCTAACTTACTTGTTTACTCATGTATTTATCTATTTACCTGGTCATTTACTTCTATTGGTTTGTTATCAATTTATCTATTTCTTTATGCTTTTGTTTTTTATCTATCTATCGATTGATTTATAATTTATTTATTTACTTGTTACCTTTTTGTTTATTTACATATTTATTCATGATGATTTTTTGTTGGATGAACGTATACTTGCTAATGCTAACATGTATGTTTAGGATTCATAGTGAGTGTGCTTTCATTGTAGTCGAATTACATGCGAGTGGAAGTATGCATAAATTTATCTAATTGGCTGTGTGTGTGTGTGTGTGTGTGTGTGTGTGTGTGTGTGTGTGTGTGTGTGTGTGTGTGTGTGTGTGTGTGTGTGTGTGTGTGTGTGTGTGTGTTTGTGTGTATGTGTTTTGTTTGTTTGTTTCTCTCTCCCAAGGCTGCACGATGTCCACGTTCTCTCTTGGATCCCCTTCATATCCCTTACATTGTACTTATCTTTGTTAGATTTGTTTTAGTATTCTTAACACAAATACTTGTTTATATCTAATTGGAAACATCTATCACTTTTCCTGTTTGATTGTCCTGTATTGTAAACATTCACGTAACCCATAATGTCTTTACCAGATCACTTATACATACTGAGAAAGTGTATAATACAACACAGATTACTGTAAGGTTATTCCTTTTCTTTATGTTTTTCCCGAAATTGTCCTCAATTCCAAGAAGCTTCTCATCCACTCTAGCATTTTCTCTGCTATTCCACTCATTATGTGCATCTTCCAAAGGAGACCCGTGCATGGCACTTTGCCAAAAGCTTTCTTGTGGTCGAAGTGCAAGCAAGACAAACACATTTTCATCTTCCATTATACTTGTGTTCCTCGTTAAGTCTGAGGACCTTTGAGAACATACGAAGTGTCCTTTCGAACTATTTCTTTTAGTTATTTCCTGTTTTTATCACCTGTAGTATTTTGCATAGTAGATTTATAAAGTACTATCTGTATTCTAGAAATAATTTTTATATTCATATTGCATATATGTAATGTATGCATGGTGATCGCTATGTATGATATGCATTTACTGAGGTTGGAATAGCCGCCAGGAACAAAGGACACACACACACACACACACACACACACACACACACACACACACACACACACACACACACACACACACACACACACACACACACACACACACATATGCACACAAGCAAACAAAAAAGAAGCACACGTGCAGACACGTTGATATGAATTAATTTGTCTCGTAAAATATTTTCTGCTTGAAATAGATTTTGTATTTTATTGTTCCGTTTTTCGCTGTTGTCATTTGGTGACATAAGTTGTTTGATCATAACTCACTGTAACTTCCTCATCGTTTTCGTCTTGTTTAACTCCTTTGTTATATTTTTACCTCTTATTTTACATATTCATCTTTCTTAGTTCTTCAATTGAGTCCCATATTCCACATTCATAATTTCAAGACGTTTTTCTTTGTAAACGCTGTGCAAATTTTGTTTATTTGCCTTTTGTCTTCAATTTTCATAGTACACTCGTGTGTGTGTGTGTGTGTGTGTGTGTGTGTGTGTGTGTGTGTGTGTGTGTGTGTGTGTGTGTGTGTGTACGTACACATCGGGTATTCATACTAACAAATGTAGGACATTTCGGCCCCAGACATTTAGGCCTCAGAAAATTGTCACCCCCGGACATTTCGGCCTCGTATATTGTTAACCCATTTAAACGAATACATGACAAACACCCAAAGGACAAAAACCTAACATATTCAGTCGACAAATGAGGGGGAGGATAAAACATCAATCTGTGAAAACAATAAATGTGTGGAGGAAAGCTGTGTTGTTATTAGGAAAGTCCAACAATGAAATATAATAAATGAACGGATGAGGTGAGGTACATCAAGTGATTGTGTATAAATCTGAAGTAGACAACCGTTTAAGATATGAAGTCACATACGTGAATTGAATGATAGTTCATCAGCCATATACATCCCTACCTATATACATTGATTGAGGGATTCCAGCAGGTCCATGCATTTGTACCAACTGCACTGCTACAAAGTGCAATATGGGAAATCCTACTCAGATGATCACATTCTAACTACAATAAATACCTACTCATCAAAGTGTAATATGGAAAATTCTACTCAGAGGAGCAATATTGACACCTATTCAGTCAGTCTTACTAGTAACCATGATGGGTATATCATAAATGGGGTTTGGAAAAAGCCCCACCGGAAAAAAGCCCACAATCTCACACCTTATTCTTGATTAAGATTACCCACAGAATCCATCTACACCTTATCCAAGATTAAAATAACTCAGAAGCCATAGCAAATATTTGTAACTTATTCATCCCATATATATTTATGTATTCCATATATATTTCTTACATTTATAATATTATTACAAAGATTTAGTTAGTATTTACACTTTAAAGTCTCCAACCCTATTTGATTTTATGTCCTCCATGGTAACATGAAAATGTACACTTCTTAGAGTATTGGAAATAAACTAAAATTGTAACTACTAACATTTTTTATATGAAACTGACTGAAGAAGTGTGAATAATATGCAGAAAAAGCGTATGCAAAAAGGTTAATTACATTTAAAAGTTTTAAGTTTTTTAATTGTTATAAATCATAGAATATATCTCACCTATAAAGTTCAAATAAATATTCAATGTTTTACGACACTCTAAAATATAAATTGTAATATTTAAGATGTTTTTAAACAAACTTTGCTGTAAAAACCTACAATTCAAATATACAAATTGTTCTAAAATATAAACCACCAAAACGCAATTAGGGCTCCCTCAAACTTGATACAAATTAAGAAAAAACATTTCTTAATAAAATCAAATTAGTTAGAAATCCCTCGAAGGCCCAAAAATGAAATACCCCAAAATAAAATGTTATCTTTGTTCTAAGGTTTTCTGTTATCAATGCCAATTAATGAATACTATCTCGCATAAGATCCTCAAAGAATTGTAATTTCTTTGAAAACTACTCGGTCAAAACTACTCGTATTCTATTCTATCTTCACTTGGATTCCAAAGAAAATGGTCCAGTAATTAAAAGAAAGCAAAATTCCATAAGAATATTAACTAAAATAAAATCACAATCCCATAAAATTCATATAGATTTAGATAAGAATGCCATCAGGGTGTGTGAGATTTTTGTGGAGTTTGTATTTGTCCGGTAAGCATTTGTCCCGTGATCATTTCTCCGTACCCCATCCTAAACTTTGGAAATCATCACTAACTACAATAGTGGTTTGACTGTTGATGCACGAGTAGTTTCATGATGATTCATTTAGATTTTTTTTTATAGATTACAGGATTTGCAATTTAAAATTTACTCAGACGAATTCTATGAATCCAGAGTAATATCATCATGATATACAGAAAAACCACCAAGGAAAACAATTAATTGATGGCTGAGCGCTTTCGTCTATTTAGACATTCTTAGGGTCCATACAATGGTGAAAGACATGATTATTCAGGACATACAAAGTGGGAGACAATAGATAAGAACAAGAAAAGGTTGTAAAGGAATCATCTATGGCCTCTCACTTGTATATATACACATTTTTTTCACTATTGTAAGTACCCTAAGGATGTCTAGATGGACGAAAGCGCTCAGTCACCAATTTATTATCTTTCTTGGTATTTTTTCTCCATATCTAGAATCACCAGTTCGTGTGATTTCTCATGCATCATCATGATATATTGGATAATAGTGCACTGCTCTAGCAAAGTAAATTTTATGAATCTTCTCAGGTATCTCAATACTGAATATTATTTTTACATAGTTTAATTTTTCTAAGTGTGTTTTTGTGTTCTTTTGTCCGGTTACGATATAACCCCACCTGATATAATTTGTAGACTGTGACTTTACTCCAACTGCGCCAGACGATTTTATTCGTCTGAAAGGGTTCAATGTTTCGAGTTGGAGTAGACTAAGAAGAGAATACATGTACAGTATATATACATTGGAAAATATCTTGGGATGAATGAGCACAGACACAAACACGTGTGAAATCAGTCACATGTGCGAGATTACACACGCGCGCGCGCGCATATAACCCATAGATCGGTCATACATGAGTTCTGAGCTCTCATTCGGGAGGATAGCAACTATCGATCACGAGTCCAGCACGTGACCCAAGACCATGGTGAATTTCATTCATTTCTTCGGTGACAAGTTTACAATGCTTAGCCTCTCAATCACATCTGTTGAATTTCCCAAATGTATCCCGACGATGCCACCAATGATGGATGACAGAGGCTTTGCTAATACTTTAGCTAACCTGTGTTAAGGGGACTACATGCAATACAGAAAAGCATACCAGATTCGTGTCATTCACATTTGGTAACCAAGAATATCACCAACTGGAAGGCCTCGTCATGGGATCACCGTTAGGTGCAGTAACTGCTTCTCTGGACGTAGTGATGTGTTTTGGTTCCGATACGTAGATGACTGCCTAGTCATCACTGATGAAAAAAAATAACACATTTGTAAATCATAACCGACACCTCAGGTTAACTTAACAAGTTGGATTAAATAATTTGAAAAGAGAAGGATCAAAACAAAAAGGAAAACTTAGTAGTGGATTTATTTAAATCAGAAGTATGTAAAATAGTTACACATCAATCAGTGGTTAAGGAGTAACATATTATCTTCGAAGTGCAGAACTCAATAAAAAAAAATGAACGACATATATACAATACAAGCCCAAACTACCCAACGAAGTGCGCGGTTCAGCGTTATTCTACAAATGTCCATACAGATGCGTGATACGCATCGCATGTCTGGCGCGACTATTTTTTATATATATATATATATATATATATATATATATATATATATATATAAATATATATATGTATATATGTATATATATATATATAAGTATAAATAAATATATAAATATATATATATATATATATATATATAAATATATGTTTATATATATATATATATATATATATATATATATATATATATATATATATATCGCAAAAGCCCCTTCATTAAGAAAACTGCATTGCATTATATGCGTTCCGGTATTGTTTTTTCCTGAAAAATGTTGCATCGCACAGGTCAAAATAGGAAAGCATATCTTATGTACGAGTAAACGTATTTTGTATGACAAAAGTCACACTGGAAAGATTACGCTCCGGTGGGTCATGATATCCCTTTTCAGTTTACCGTTCGATGAGACAATGGCATTACACTAGAAATTGCTCTCGTGTCATCACATGTGCTTTGGTATAGTTTGCCTGTGAAAGGAACCTCACACGTTGCAGCTACACGGTTTTTCATTTGTGTGAATCCTCACATGCTTTTTGAAGAGAGCCTTCAGTGAGAAATCTGAATCACACAGGTCACAGCTGTATGGTTTTTCTCCTGTGTGGGTCATCACATGCATTTTGAGAGTACCCTTCCGCGAGAAATCTGCATCAAAGTCCACATGGCTTTTCTCCTGTGTGGGTCCTCACATGCTCGTTGAGATCACTTTTCCGTAAAAAGGCGGGATCACACAGGTCACAGCGGTATGATTTTTCTCCTGTGTGGGTCCTCACATGCCGTTTGAGATCACCCTTCCGTGAGAAGGCGGAATCACACAGGTTACAGCTGTATGGTTTTTCTCCTGTGTGGGTCCTCACATGCCGTCTGAGAGCACCCTTCTGTGCAAATGTGGCACCACACAGGTCACAGGTGTATGGTTTTTCTCCTGTGTGAGTCATCATATGTATTTTGAGACCACTCTTCCGTGCGAAGGCGCCACCACACAGGTCACAGCTGTATGGTTTTTCTCCTGTATGAATCATCACATGCATTTTGAGAGTATCCCCCCGTAAGAAAGCTGCATCACACAGGTCACAGATATATGGCTTTTATCCGGTGTGGATCCTCTCATGCCTTTTGAGATCAGTCTTCTGTGAGAAGGCGGCATCACACAGGTCACAATTGCATGGTTTTTCTCCTGTGTGGATCATCATATGCATTTTGAGATGAGCCTTCCTACGGAAGGCTTTATCACACACGTCACAGATATATGGCTTTTCATCAGTGTGGATCCTCTCGTGTTTTTTTTAGATCAGTCTTCTGTGAGAAGGCGGGATCACACAGATCACAACTCTATGGTTTTTCTCCTGTATGAATCATCACATGCATTTTGAGAGTATCCTTCCGGAAGAAAGCTGCATCACACAGGTCACAGATATATGGCTTTTCTCCAGTGTGGATCCTCTCGTGCCTTTTGAGATAAGTCTTCTGTGAGAAGGCGGCATCACACAGGTCACAACTGTATGGTTTTTCCCCTGTGTGGATCATCATATGCATTTTGAGATGAGCCTTCATACGGAAGGCTTTATCACACAGCTCACAGCTATATGGTTTTTCTCCTGTGTAGATCATCATATGCATTTTGAGATGAGCCTTCCTACGGAAGGCTTTATCACACAGGTCACAGCTATATAGTTTGTCTCCTGTGTGGTGGCTCCTCACATGTATTTTGAGTTTATTATTCCGTAAGAAAGTGGCATTACACAAATCACACCTGTATATTTTTTCTCTTGCATGGGCCATTGTCTACCTTGCGAGACAACAATGATAGGGAGAAGTATCTCGGTGACGTATTGACGTTTGCCAGTGACCTGCCAAAAAAAGTGATATTTTCTAAGAATTCAATCCCAACTACTTTTCTTCATGAGAATACAATATCATAAGGACGGGGCTTTCATGAGTAGGTCAATTTGTAAGCAGAGGGACATGTATTTCTATCTAGTTGCCGACAGTTGCCCAGCATCTTTAAGGACAATATCGCTCCGAGACTGAAGATCATAATGGGACAAAATAGAAGGTAATAAGCGCCGGTTGATTAATAGAATATAAGCAGCTGACACATACACGATTCCTTACGCGCCTGGCTATATAATACATACTACATTGGTGATGATATCAATAGTGTCCTAAAATTTACTGACTGGGTACTTTTAATGGATATAATAAAGCCATCATGAGAAAATTGCTTCAAACTCGTTACAAGCCATTCCATCGCAGACTGACTCAATGAGTATGTCTAATCTGATATTTTGCCTTTTTTATATATATATGTATGAACTGTTTAATCTAAAGTAAAGCTGGCAATCAACATTTATTCAATTACAACATTACAATCCCCAGTTGTATAAAAGTGGTCATGATATACCATTCAATTCACACAGGTCCAAATACTCACAGAATATATGTATAATTAATTGGAAAGCACTGGTTGATTTAAGCCGCTTTAGAATGCTATTGAACTTCCTTATCAGCTCTATGGAGAGAGAAAAGCCTCCGAAGTCTCTGGAGCGTCAGCAGAGTGATTTTTTTTATTTTAATTTTTTTTTAGTCCCAGCGGAGGGATCCGATTTAGGGACTGTCTTTTAGTTTCTCATTATTGGCTGTGTGTCTACATCTAGTATATCTAATTTGTCTCCGGGAAGATGTCAAGCGCAGGCGGCGCTACAATAAGTGTCCAACTGGTGAGGTGGAGATTAGGTGGGCTGCCATGATGATGCTGTGGTGGTCGGTGACTGAATATAACATTCCTGGGGGTCTCTTCCCAAGAAGGTTCAGCAGCGGTTGGAAGTGGTTGCGAAGGATGGGGCATAGGAATAAGCAGTGGAGGAAAGAGACCAGCTCCGTCCCGCAGGCACAGACGGTCTTCAGATAGCGGGTTTTCCAGTGGTTGACACGGATTCTTGAGATGAGGTGAAGAATGTGGGCTGGAAGTGGATGAGGGTGGGTCCAGAGGGTTCCCTTATTGCATGTCTTGATGGGCCAGCCTCGGGTAGCGGCAGTCCCGGCATATTCCTCTGACCAGAGCTCCCATGTTGCTTGGTCAATTTTTTTGTTGGCATCACTTGTTGAAAAGCAGAGCGAGATGCAATCCTCTTCAGAGGTTAGGGCCCCTCGTTTGGCGGCTCGGTCGGCCATCTCGTTTCCATGGATGCCTACATGGGAGGGCACCCACTGGAAACGAAGACGGAGTCCGCATCGTGCGATTTCTTCTGATAGGATTAGTATTTCCTTGAGGATTTCCGGTCTTGTTTTGCAGTACTCACTCTGTATTACATATAGGCTGGACTGGGAGTCCGATAGGATGACTATTTGCGTTGGGGAACGGGGGAGAGTTTTGACTTTATTCAAAGCTTCTCTGATGGCGACGAGTTCGGCAGTTAGGATGGTGGTGGGCGGGAGCTTCACTTCGAAGTGCTCTCGCGTGGTCTCGAAGAACAGTCCTGCTCCTGTTCTGCCGTCACTGAGTACCGATCCGTCTGTGAAGATCTTGAAGTCGTCTGCGTATTCCTTAGCCAGCAGTTCTCGAGTACAGGTGGCGATTTGATGTGGTGGATCTTCTTTTGCTACTCCAGGGACATTGGTTCGTACCTCCGGCGGCTCCTCCCCAGTCGGGGGACTGCTGTAAACACCCCGACCACCCCCACATGCACCCGCATGCCCACAAGCGAAAATCAAAACTCTTACCCAATTACACAACTTCTCAAATCACCCCAACACTTCCCTAACATCTCCAAATACACTATTTGAAGCCACCCAGAAACTACAAGCCAGTCCCTAAATCGGCTAGCTCCGCTGGGACTAAAATCACAAAACTAGAACTAGAATAATACTAGAGTTAGACAATGGAATTGCCGAGGAGTCATCTCAAACTGAGCGAACGAATGAAAAAAGTCCCGTATGAGCATCTTCACATATAACGGCGTTTTGGAACAGGATATTCCCATTTCACACGTGGCTACCTCATACCCTTCTACTGGATTGTACAAAGCTATCTTTTTAATACCAAACATGCCACTAAATGACCAGATTTGCGCAGCACTCCTCAACAACTATCTAATCTCGTATACCATCTCAAACACAAATGACACAACTTCCACTAGAAAAGGACTATAAACGCCATCGATTAACTAAACCAGTGTGTCTTGTTCACAAGAATAACACCTGTAATTTAACATAGAATATCAATCAAATTAGTCTTTCATTTCTAACAGACACCAAATAATATATAATCAGAGAAGGGAATCACATAGGACATTCTTCTGTATACAACCCCCGACACTAGGACAAAACCCCACTCTGAAAACGACATACCTGTACGAAACCCCACTCGTATAGATTATGAAAAGCCCTAGTCGAAAACAATGAAGAATGAAGTGGTTTATATTTACCTGTATATCTTTTCAATGTTTACATAGTGCAAACAGAAATAGTTGACTTGATCCAGTTTAGGAAAGTCATGGAAGATAACGTTATCTTCACCAGGTAATCCTTACTACTTCTTGTATTTTGTAAGTCCATGTCAAAGTGTAATGTTGAAAAATATAGAAAATTGTCTTCAGATGAGGACATTACCGCAATAAATACCTGTTCAGAATAATCCTCCTTACTTAATTCTTGTGTCCACATCAAAGTACAATATGGGAAATTCTACTCAGTCGAACACATGTTCAGTGCAATAAATAACTATCAATCCAATCCTACTTAATGCATTAATTCTTCAAAGTATATCAAAGAATGATATGAAAAATCCTACTAAGATGGGCACATGTTAACCGCAATAAAGACCTGTTCAGAATAATCCTGCTTACTTTATTAATTCTTGAGTGCGCATCAAATAAACCTCATAACTTCCCACGAGTTCGTACCTAGACTTATCCACGTTCCCCAATACCACATGGACCTTGCCCAATATAGACTTCAGTTTATATACGTTTGCTCCTTCTATTTGCAACAGATTCTGCTGACGCTTCAAAGACTTCGGAGGCTTTTCTCTCTCCATAGAGCTGATAAGAAAGTTCAATAGCATTCTAAAGCGGCTTAAATCAACCAGTGCTTTCCAATTAATCATACATATAATCTGTGAGTATTTGGACCTGTGTGAATTGAATAGTATATCATGACCACTTTTATACAACTGGGGATTGTAATGTTGTAATTGAATAAGTGTTGATTGCCAGCTTAGATTAAACAGTTCATAAAGCATTACATATATCAGATTAGACAAATGCTCATTGAGCTACTCATGAAAGCCCCGTCCTTATGATATTGTATTCTCATGAAGAAAAGTAGTTGGAACTGAATTCTTAGAAAAAATAATGTGACAGAAAATATCACTTTTTCTTTTGGCAGGTTACTAGCGAACGTCAATACGTCACCGAGATACTTCCTTCTATCATTGTTGTCTCGCAAGGTAGACAATGGCCCATGCAAGAGAAAAAATATACAGGTGTGATTTGTGTAATGCCGCTTTCTTACGGAATAATAATCTCAAAATACATGTGAGGAGCCACCACACAGGAGAAAAAACATATAGCTGTGATCTGTGTGATAAAGCTTACTTATGGAAGTCTAGTCTCAAAATGCATATGATGACCCACACAGGAGAAAAACCATACAGTTGTGACCTGTGTGATGCCGCCTTCTATCAGAAGAGTGATCTCGAAAAGCATGAGAGGGTCCACACTAGAGAAAAGCCATATATCTGTGACCTGTGTGATGAAGCTTTCTCCCGGAAGTCAAGTCTCAAAGTTCATGTGATGATTCATACAGGAGAAAAACCATACAGTTGTGACCTGTGTGATGCCGCCTTCTCACAGAGGGCTGATCTCAAAAAACACGAGAGGATCCACACTGGAGAAAAGCCATATATCTGTGACCTGTGTGATGCAGCTTTCTTACTGAAGGATACTCTCAAAGGGCATGTGATGACCCACACAGGAGAAAAAACATACCACTGTGACCTGTGTGGTGGCGCCTTCGCACGGAAGAGTGGTCTCAAAATACATGTGATGGCTCACACAGGAGAAAAACCATACACCTGTGACCTGTGTGGTGCCGCCTTCGCACGGAAGGGTGCTCTCTCACAGCATGTGATGATCCACACAGGAGAAAAACCATACACCTGTGACCTGTGTGATGCCGCCTTCGCACGGAAGAATGATCTCAAACGGCATGTGATGACCCACACAGGAGAAAAACCATACAGCTGTGACCTTGTGATGCCGCCTTCGTACTGAAGAGTGATCTCCAAATCCATGTGAGGACCCACACAGGAGAAAAACCATACAGCTTTGACCTGTGTGATCTCAATGGGCATGTGAGGACCCACACAGGAGAAAAGCCATGTGGGCTGTGATGCACCTTTCTCGCGGAAGGGTATTCTCAAAATGCATGTGACAAAACAATACAGATGTGACCTGTGTGATGACTCATTGTTACGGAAGGGCGATCTCAAAATACATGTGATGGCCCACACAGAAAAAAAAACATACAACTGTGACCTGTGTGATGCTCTCTTCAAAAAGCATGTGATGATCCACACAAATAAAAAAAACCGTGCAGCTGCAACGTGTGAGGTGCCTTTCACAGGCAAAATATGCCAAAGCACATGTGATGACACGGGAGAGCCATTTCTAGTGTAATGCCATTGTCTCATCGAAGGGTAAACTGAAAAGGCATATCATGACCCACCGGGGCGTAATCTTTCCAGTGTGACCTTTGTCATACAAAATACGTTTACTCGTACATAAGAGATTCTTTTCTATTTTGACCTGTGCGATGCAACATTTTCAGGAAAAAATATCGGAACGCATATGATGACATTACAATGAGGCCTGTGCGAAACCCCTTCTCCCAAGAGGAGAGGAGACGAATAAACCTTCATAGGATGGCATACAGACCGTGATCTATGTAATGCAGTTTTCTCAAGGAAGGGGCTTCTGTGATATATACATATATATATATATATATATTTGCGAAAAAATAGTCGCGCCAGACATGCGATGCCTATCACGCATCTGTATGGACATTTGTAGAATAACGCTGAACCGCGCACTTCATTGGGTAGTTTGGGCTTGTATTGTATCTATGTCGTTCAAAATTGTTTTATTGAGCTCTGCACTTCGAAGATATTATGTTACTCCTTAACCACTTATTGATGTGTAACTATTTTACATGCTTCTGATTTAAATAAATCCATTACTTTACTACAAGTTTTCCTATTTGTTTTGGCCCTTCTCTTTTCAAATGATTTAATCAAACTTGTTAAGTCAACCTGAGGCGTCGGCTATGATTTACAAATGTGTTATTTTTTTCATTAGTGGTGACCAGGCAGTCATCTACGTATCAGAACCAAAACACATCCCTACATCCAGAGAAGCAGTTACTGTACCTCCCATGAGGGAGCCTTCCAGTTGGCGATATTCTTGGTTACCAAATCTGAATGACACGAATCTGGTATGATTTTCTGTGTTGAATGTAGTCCCCTTAACACAGGTTAGCTAAAGTCTCTGCCATCCATCATTGGTAGCCTCATTGGGATACATTTCTCAATTCAACAGATGTGATTGAGAGGCTAAGCAATGTAAACTTCTCACAGAAGAAATGAGTGAAATTCACCATTGTCTTGGATCACGTGCTGGAATCGTGATCGACAGTTGCTACCCTCCCGAATGGGAGCTCAGAACTCATGTATGACCGATCTATGGGTAATATGTGAGAAATCACAGGAACTGGTGATTCTAGATATGCAGAAAAAACACCAAGGAAAATAATAAATTGATGACTGAGCGCATTCGTCTATCTAGACATCCTCAGACATATATGTCTGTGGTGTCGGTTATGATTTCCAAATGTGTATTTTTTTCATCAGTGATGACCAGGCAGTCATCTACGTATCGGAGCCAAAACACATCCCTACGTCCAGGGAAGCAGTTACTGCACCTAACGGTGATCCCATGAGGGGGCCTTCCAGTTGGTAATATTCTTGGTTACCAAGTCTGAATGCTTTTCTGTGTTGTATGTAGTCCCCTTAACACAGGTTAGCTAAAGTCTTAGCACAGCCTCTGTCATCCATCATTGGTAGCCTCATTGAGATACATTTCTCAATTCAACAGATTGATTGAGAGGCTAAGCAATGTAAACTTCTCACAGAAGAAATGAGTGAAATTCACCATGGTCTTGGATCACGTGCTGGACTCGTGATCGACAGTTACTATCCTCCCGAATGAGAGCTTAGAACTGGTGATTTTATATATGCAGAAAAACCACCAAGGAAAACAATAAATTGATGACTGAGCGCATTCGTCTATCTAGACATCCTCAGGGTACTTGAAAAAATCAATATATATGCAAGTGAGAGGCAATAGATGGGAACTCCCTTACAACTTTTTCTTGTTTCTATCTATTGCCTCCCATCTTGTACATATTATATAATCATGTGTCTTTCACCATTGCATGAACCCTAAATAGACGAAAGCGCTCGACCATCAATTTAATGTTTTCCTTGGTGGTTTTCCTATATATCGTGATACCTGAGTAAATTTTAAATTGCAAATCCTGTAATCTATAAACAAAAATCTGTGAATGAATCATAATAAAACTACTCGTGCTTGAACGTCAAACCACAATTGTAGTAAGTGATAATTTCCAAAGTTTAGGATGGGGTACGGACAAATGATCACGGGACAAATGCTTACTGGACAAATACTCACACCACAAAAATCTCACACACCCTGATGGCATTCTTATCTAAATCTAAATTCTATTTTATTGTATTGTTATTTTATTTTTGTTAATATCTTTACGGAATTTTTATTTTAATTTCGCTTTCTTTTAATTACTGGACCATTTTCTTTGGAATCCAAGTTAAGTAGTTATGAAAAAAATTACAATTCTTTGAGGATCCTATGCGAGATAGTGTGCATTAATTGGCATTGGTAACAGAAAACTTTAGATCAAAGATAACATTTTATTTTGGGGTATTTTAATTAATTTCTAATTAATTTGGTTTTATTAAGGAATGTATTTTCTTAATTTGTTTCTAGTTTGAGGGACCACTAATTGCGTTTTGGTGTTGAGGTGAGATGATCACGAGTTTTGAGTAATTTTACAATAATTTGTTTATTTGAATTGTAGGTTTTTACAGTTCTTGAATATTACAGTTTATATTTTAGAGAGTCTAAAGCATTAAATATTTATTTGAACTTTTTAGGTGAGATATATTCTATGATTTACAACAATTAACAAACTTAAACTTTTAAATGTAATTAACCTTTTTGCATGCGCTTTCCTGCATATCATTCACACTTCTTCATATAAAAAAGGTCAGTAGCTACAATTTCAGTTTATTTCCAATACTCTGAGAAGTGTACTTTTTCATGGTCATAAAGATCATAAAGACAAATAGGGGTGGAGACTTTAATGTACAATTACTAACTAAATATTTGTAATAATATCATAGATGTAAGAAATATATATGGAATAAAAAATATATATGTGGAATGAAGTTACAAATATTTGCCTTGGCTTCTGTGAGTTATTTCAATCCAGGATAAGGTGTGGGTTGGCTTCTGTTGGTAATTCTAATCAAGAATATGGTGTGAGATTGTGAGGATTTCGTCAATAATAGGCTGAGAGAATTTGTCCAATGAAATTTTGTCCTGTGAGCATTTGTCCTGTGAGTATTTGTCCTACCACCGTTTAGGATATACAGAGAGTATCAATTCTAACTCAGCTGGGATTTTGGACATCTTACATGCCCATCTTGGTTACTAGTAAGACTGACTGAGTAGGTGTCAATATGTGTTCCTCTGAGTAGAATTTTCCATATTACACATTGATGAGTAGGTGTTTATTGTAATTAAAATGTGATCATTTGAGTAGGATTTCCCATAGTGCACTTTGCAGCAGTGCAGTGGGTACAAATGCATGGACCTGCTGGAATCCCTCAATGTATATAGGAACTATCATTCAATTCACATATGTGACTTCATATCTTAAACGGTTTTCTACTTCAGATTTATACACAATCACTTGATGTACCTCATCTCATCCGTTAATTTATTATATTTCGTTGTTGGACTTTCCTCTTATATTAACATCACAGTTTTCCTCCACGCATTTATTGTTTTCACAGATTGATGTTTTATCCTCCCCCTCATTTGTCCACTGAATATGTTGGGTTTTTGTCATGTGTTCATTTAAATGGGTTAACAATATACGAGGCCGAAATGTCCGAGGCTGACAATTTTCTTAGGCCTAAATGTCCGGGGCTGAAATGTCTTACATTCGTTAGTTTGAATACTCGATGTACACATGCATCCCCCCTCGCGCGCGCGCGTACACGCACACACACACACACACACACACACGCGCGCGCGCGCGCGCACGCACATACACACACGAGTGTATTATGAAAACTGAAGACAAAAGGCAAATCTGTGTTGTATTATACACTTTCTCAGTATGTATAAGTGATCTGGTAAAGAAATTATGGGTTACGTGAATGTTTACAATAAAGGACAATCAAACAGGAAAAGTGATAGATGTTTCCAATTAGATATAAACAAGTATTGGTGTTAAAAATACTAAAACAAATCTAACAAAGGTAATTACAATGTAATGGATATGAAGGGCATCCAAGAGAGAATGTGGACATTGTGCAGCCTTGGAAGAGAGAAAAACAAACAAACACACACACACTCACACACATACAGCCAATAAGATAAATTCATGCATACTTCCACTGGCATGTAATTCGACTACAATGAAAGCACACTCACTATAAATCCTAAACATACATGCTAGCATTAGCAAGTATACGTTCATCAACCAACAAAAAATCATTGTGCACAAATGAATGAATATATGAATAAACGTGTAAATAAAGAAATATGTAGATAAATTATAAATCAATCGATAGATAGATAAAAAACAAAAGGATAAAAAGAATGATTAGATAAATAGATAAATACAGGAGTAAACAAGTAAGTCAGCAAATAAAAACACACGTACAGCTGTTTCTCCTGTAAATAACGAGATCTGATAACTTGGCTATCCAGACTTTTGGGCACACGACATGTGGGCACAGGACATTTAGGTACAAAACATTTGGGCACAAGACATCTAGGTACAAAACATTTGGGCACAATACATTTAGGTACAAAACATTTGGGCACAGGACATTTAGGTACAAAACATTTGGGCACAGGACATTTAGGTACAAAACATTTGGGCACAGGACATTTAGGTACAAAACATTTGGGCACAGACCATTTAGGTACAAAACATTTGGGCATAGGACATTTAGGTACAAAACATTTGGACACAGGACATTTAGGTGCAAAACATTTGGGCACAGGACATTTAGGTACAAAACATCTGGGCACAAAGTACTGGGTGCGACATTTGGGCACAGCATAATTCGTGCTGTATATTACTATCCCAAACCAAGAAAAATAATAAAAGATGATTCTGTTGAACAACAGGCATGATAAATTTAAATTAGGCATGAATGATTTATATTAGTTGGGTTTTATTATGCCACGTGACGAATACAAAAAGATGGTCAATTGGTTTCCTGCCATATCCGATACCTTGACGTGGTGGATAGGCTTGAAAATCTTAATGAATGAGAAAAGTCATGTCGATAGAGATGAAAATCTTTACAGGATCACCTATATCGAATAGGTTTTGTATGAAAGATGAAACAAAGAACAGATCGTACACACATCCAATGAATCCAGAGTAATATCATCATGATGTACAGAAAAACCCCAAAGGAAAACAATAAATTGATGACCGAGCGCTTTCGTCTATTTAGACATCCTTAGGGTTCATGCAATGGTGATTTTTTTTTTTTTTCAAAATTAGTCCCAGCGGAGGGATCCGATTTAGGGACTGTCTTTTATTTTCTCAATATTAGCTGTGTGTCTACATCTAGTACATATAATTCGTCTCCGGGAAGAGGGCGAGCGCCAGTGGCGCTATAATAAGTGTCCAACTGGTGAGGTGGAGATTAGGTGGGCTGCCATGATGATGGTGTGGTGGTCGGTGATAGAATATAACTTAGACATTCAATGGTGAAAGACATGATTATACAGTATATACAAAGTGGGAGGCAATAGATAGGAACAAGAAAAGGTTGTAAGGGAGTTCCCATCTATTGCCTCTCACTTGTATATATACTCATTTTTTCACCATTGTAAGTACCCTGAGGATGTCTAGATAGACGAAAGCGCTCATTCATCAATTTATTATTTTCCTTTGTGGTTTTTCTGTATATTTAAAATTACCAGTTCGTGTGATTTATCATGCATCATCATGATATATTGGATAATAGTGCACTACTCTAGCAAAGTAAATTTAAATGGATCTTCTTAGGTATCTCAATACTGAATCATCTTTTTGCATAGTTTAACATTGTATGTGGATATTATGTACTGTATGTACCAAAAATGATCTAGTTAATATAATTTTTCTGAGTGGGTTTTGTCTGAGTGGGGATATGTCCAGTGTTCTTTTGTCCGCTTACGATACAACCCCACCTGATATTATTTGTAGACTGTGACTTTACTCCAACTGCGCCAGATGATTTTATTCGTCTGAAAGGGTTCAATGTTTGAGTTGAAGTAGACTAAAAAGAGAATACATGTACAGTATTTATACATTGTAAAACATCTTAGGATGAATGAGCACAGACACAAACACGTGTGAAATCAGTCACATGTGCGAGATCACACACACACACAAACACACACACACACACACAGTGAGTGAGAGAGATTGAGTATGAGAGAGTGAAAGTGAGAGAGAGTGTGTGAGTGAGTGTGTGTCAGGTATTGCCATATGTGCAGTTACAGACCTCGTCAGTGGACCTTTTCATCCATCATTCTCCCCCCACCCCTAACCCTTCACAGTGAGTTTGTAGAGCCTCAATGTTCCCCACTCTATTCCATGTAGTCACTTTTATCTGTTTGCTTCCTATGCTACACTTGGTCGTACATTGTATTTCCTTCCACTTCATCCGTCGGAGTTAAAATTCCTCTCGGATTATAAAGTCTTTTTCCCTTCCTTTGCTTTTTTTTTTATTACGTGGAAGATTTTTTTTTTCTTCTACACTCGTGTAATCATTACTGCTTCTCTCTTTGAAGCTGTTTTTGTTTATTCTGCTTTTTTCCCTGTTTTTTCGTAGTCATTTGAGAACACTTTTTTTCTCGCTGTTTTTCTACTTCTCCTGACCTACCTCAAATCTTTACCCTTCCTCCTCTTCACCCTCCTTTTGCATATTCTGTTTCGTTTCATGCTCTGCTTCCACACAATAACACTCAACACCATCCTCCAACCTGGTGCCCCAGGTCATTTGGTTTGAAGATTTTTCCAGATTTCGTGCATGTTTATAAACCACACTGGATTCCATTCAACGGTTTGAAAACGATAGCGTCCTTTATCCGTTTATTTAAGGATGAGACAACAATAATTAGAACATACGTGCCTAACGGGAAAAAAATATAAGGAAAGAGGGCAAGAGGAAGACCACGCAGAAAATATGTAGACGGGTTAAGGACATCTGTAGGAGAAGAAATGACAAATGCCATCTTGTTAAGAAGAGCCATGTGTAGACAAGAATAGAACTCCATGGTGGCCAACGTCCAAGTCGATACGGCACCCCGGTAAGGTGAGGTGAGGTGAGGTGAGGTGAGGTGAGGTGAGGTGAGGTGAGTTGAGTTGAGTTGAGTTGAGTTGAGTTGAGTTGAGTTGAGTTGAGTTGAGTTGAGTTGAGTTGAGTTGAGTTGAGTTGAGTTGAGTTGAGTTGAGTTGAGTTGAGTTGAGTTGAGTTGAGTTGAGTTGAGTTGAGGTGAGGTGAGATAAGGATGAGACGGACTTCTGTACGAAGTATCTATCAAAAAGGGCTATCACACTTAACTATTTTTCCTCCTACCTCCAATTATTCCCCATAACTGCCCACCTCCTGAACTTTTTCAACCGTAACATCATTATGGTAAGCTATTTTGTTTTCTGAACAAAAATACATAGAATGATATTTGGTATACCGGAGGAAAATTACCTTCCTCCAGCATATTAGATTCCTTCCCGAAAGTAACGGGCTGCAAATTTGCTTCAACAGTTGGAGGAAAAATTACCCAGTGTGATAATTCATTTAACTCGAACACATTTTGAATTGAAATGTTCTCTACAGAGCACGATATCGTTTTCGAGTCGTAAGATTCTATCTTCACATCTGGCCCAAAAGGATTGTCATTATTCAAAATTCGGAGTTTCTCAGACATATCTAGATTTGAGTGATTCACTGTGGTCTTGGATCACGTGTTGGACTCATGATCGACAACTATTACCCTCCCGGAAAAGAGCTCATAGCTCATATATGTGTGTATCTATGTGTGTATGTGTTTTTGTGCTTGTACGTGTACCTGAGTGTTTGTGTGCCTCTGCGTCAGCAATCAAGTGTCAGTTCATGTGTACGATATTTATATCAATCTTCAAGAGCATGAGAATTGTCCTTACACATCATCAAATAACATTGAATCCGTCATTATGGGCGCCCCCCTCAACTAGAAATCAATTCTTCTGGCCTCAGTCTATCTATATACCAATAGCTCATCCTCCCTTACACAATAACTTCCTCCCTCTCATCTTAGCTCCTCCTGGATGACAGGTCATTCCTGTATCTCGCTCACTTCCCTGAGTCGAACGCAATGTAGCAAGACACAGTATATCCACAGCAAGGCCGCTTTGATTAATCAGCTACCCCTACTCTCCGTCCCTTCATGCAGATCGAAAAAAGATGGGGGGAGAAAATCTCTTTGGGCTGGTTCAAAATATAATTCACATATAAGCACACCCTATCTCCCCATCCCCCGCCCCTCCCTTCCTTGCATAACAATATCATCCATACAGTCACTCTCCACTCATCCTTATCTCCTGCCTTCTCCCTTTCTTGCTCAACAGACATTCCCCTCTTTCTCAACGCTTCTTTCACCCCATCCATCCTTCTCATCCTCGGTCGTCCCCTCAAGTTCACTCTCTCCACCTCTGCTTTCCACACCTCTTTTACTAATCTTTCATCTATCATTCTTTCCATGTATCCAAACCATCCAAATCATTTTTCATCAGCTCTATCGGCCATAACCTTTTCCACTCCCCCTTTCCTCCTCACCCCCTCGTTTCTCTATCCAACCTAGTAACCCCTACCATACTTCTCAGACATTTCATCTCAAACACATTTAAATATTTTCCTTCAGGCGTTAGTAAAAACTATATATGTAAAAGGCTTGGGCGTAGCTCGAGCGATATGCTCGTACCTGGATTTCTGAAGAGTATTTATATTTGTACAGTCTTTGGCGTAGGTATGAAATGTCGTGTTTTTTGAGAAGCGTTTTTGGACATCCTCGACGGCCCAAGGATCTTTCCCTCGTCGTCGTTGTTTCGTTTCCCCTTTGCTGCCTCTCTCCCCTCTTTGACATTGTAACCCATATACCCATCTCCCCCCTCCAGCTCTCCCCTCTCTCCCTATTTTTCCCTTCTCCCCATGTCCCCTCAAACTCCCCTTTTTCCTCTTAAAACCATTTCCGAGTAAGGTTCAAAGCTCCACAGCAGTTTTGTATGCACGCGGGAGTATTTTGTACCTCCCTCGCTTCTGATTTTTTTTTTTTTTTTGGGGGGGGGCTGTAGAGATCAATGTTGACATTCCTTTATTCACACTTCTGAATGTTTTGCATCTATATCTACTGTAATAAATGACATTCTATAGTAATTTTTTAAGCTTAGATTATTGATATATTATTTTTGCTTCTCTATAGTACGAGGTCCTATGCCAAGGTCCACGAAACGGTGAAAGTAAATTTCAGTGTTTATTTTGACTTCTCGTAATAAAGCACTATATACAGTAAATGCCTATTATTATAAACGTTTGTAGGGAATTGCATTGGTTTCGAATTTGAATAAACGAAAATTTATTTCAAATTTGTGTATTTACTTACTAAAACTTTATATAACAATAAGTAGATATCATTTGTACAGTGTACTGGATTTTTTTTTTCTACTCTTCTGGAGCTTACTTTGTTATATCAAAATTTGAAGAAAAGATCAGTGTCACTTTTTCAGTTGCTTGTTCGCATGCACAAACTCGCACACAAACTCACACACACATAAAAACACACACACTTATGCTTGGCCTATCACTCATATAATTACTGTATTGCATTATTGTCAGAGTATCACTGTAAAACTTAGACTAGGCGTATTACTCATATAATTACTCTTGTATTATTGTCAGTGTATCACTGCTATTTCAATAAACCTATTATTATTTATTATTATTATTTACACACACACACACACACACACACACACACACACACACACACACACACACACACACACACACACACACACACACACACACACACACACACACACACAATGGTATATATGATAGACACTCTGTTTATGACTAATGTCTTTATGTAAAGAGCTTCGAATTAATACATTCACCGTGCTCACACTTGTTCATTTCATTGGTAAAGGACAAGTGGACACATTTTTGTCAATATTTCCTGGAAGTGAGTCGCAAAAATTCTTGTCCTACGAATATTCCGTGCGTATGATTACAGTGGGAATAATTGAATAAATTGTCCTATTGCATGCACGAGAAAGGCCTTTACACGCCATGTTAATACAACAATGGATATCGTGCTGTATGTTCTAAGGATTGTTTCCGTCATATGCAAATATGATTACGGTGATCCTTAGACGGAACGAGACAGATAAGTGGGAAAAGTTTGGACACGAAGTTGCCGTGAAACGACTCCCCCACACCTGAAACAGAAACAGTTAACGAAGAGAAAACAAAAAGGGAATAAGAAGAAAGATATATGTATATATATATAAATAGTGTGATTATGAGGCTAGACAGAATTATCACAAGTAAAATGTGTGTGTGTGTGTGTGTGTGTGTGTGTGTGTGGAGAGAGAGAGAGAGAGAGAGAGAGAGAGAGAGAGAGAGAGAGAGAGAGAGAGACAGAAAGAGAGAGAGAGACAGACAAAGAGAGACAGAGATAGAGAGGGTAAGACAAAGAGACAGAGCTGGAAAGACAGAGAGAGATAGGGGAAGACAGAGAGAGAGAGAGGGAAAGACAGAGAGAGAGGGGGAAAGTCAAAGAGAGAGAGGGAAAGACAAAGAGAGAGAGGGAAAGACAAAGAGAGAGAGGGAAAGACAAAGAGAGAGAGGGAAAGACAAAGAGAGGGAGGGAAAGACAAAGAGAGAGGGGGAAAGACAAAGGGAGGAAGGGGAAGACAAGGAGAGGGAGGGAAAGACAAAGAGAGGGAGGGAAAGACAATGAGAGGGAGGGAAAGACAAAGGGAGGGAGGGAAAGACAAAGAGAGGGAGGGAAAGACAATGAGAGGGAGGGAAAGACAAAGTGAGGGAGGGAAAGACAAAGAGAGGGAGGGAAAGACAAAGAGAGGGAAGGAAAGACAAAGAGAGGGAGGGAAAGACAAAGAGAGAAAGGGAAAGACAAAGAGAGGGAGGGAAAGACAAAGAGAGTGAGGGAAAGACAAAGAGAGGGAGGGAAAGACAAAGAGAGGGAGGGAAAGACAAAGAGAGGGAGGGAAAGACAAAGAGAGGGAGGGAAAGACAAAGAGAGGGAGGGAAAGACAAAGAGAGGGAAAGACAAAGAGAGAGACAGAGATAGGGAGACAGAGACAGAAACAGAGAGAGAGAGAGAGAGAGAGAGAGAGAGCATGGAAAAAAACAATCAAATGACAAGAACGGCTAGTCAGGATATCTCCTCAGTTACCTGTTATCCGTTGATCTAAATTTGAGGATCCCACCCGTTCTGCAGGTACCAATTTTCATGTAATTCCACAGACCAGCAGAAGTGGACAGGGGACAGTTTTTACTGACTCATGCTACGCTTTATACGTTGCAAACAGGAGGAGTGGAAAGTTGATTTGAGTTCTGTACTACTGGAGAGTACGTGTAAATCCGTAACACAATTTTACAAAGAATGGACAGGATATGACCGTGTTTTGTGTAACAAACAAACCATGCCAACCTTAGGACATATATCAAAGTCGAACAACACAATCAATCAGCCTCAGGTGAGTTGAGGCAATGGATGACCAGGCAGCAGAACAGTAGCCCAAAAGCATCAAAATATAACGATGAAATAAAGCTGACATGTTTAGCTGGCATGTTAAACACCATGGAACATCCTATGAACCTTTCTTAAAATACCCAACTTACGAGCAACGGAAACAGTCTTGGACCGAATATGGCATTCACCGGTCAGTTTAGTCAAATGTGACGCCCAATATTTAAAATTCATCTTATTTCTGCAAAATTGTGTCGTTCAGAAAGAGGTTACCATGTAGTGGATTACCACTGTAAGATTGCGAAACACGGACTCTCAGACTTAGACGTGTTAATTGTCGTGTTTCGATCGGCGCATCATTTGAAGATACGAGTAAGGTCAGCATTCGAAGAAACACGGAGAACAAAAAGAGGCTGAGGTGTTGGAACAGTCTTGAACAAAGCGTAACCAAAGAGTGTACTCAATTATATGAAACAGGTCGCTAGTGTAGATATGAAAACAACAATAAGCCAAGAACATTACCCTGTAGAACCCCAAGGTGAATACTGTGCCAATTATTGCATCCACCATCCACGAAAAAAAAACGGTGAGGATGACCTTTCAGAAATTTAGTCAGAATCGATAAAAACCCTGCCACCTAGTCCTATCTGACGAAATTTCCACAGTAAGCCACGGTCAAATGATACAAATAAGTTGAGATGATCTTTCGCCTTATGACCGCCATTGTTTGAATACTGGATCATGTGAGGAATAGCGTCACTTGTAGCCATTTTTCTTTCGTTAATCAAATTGTTTGGATGGAGCCTGACGAGAAGTGAAGAAAGCGAATAAGTGGAGAGGAGATCAGCTAGTCATACACATTAAAAAGAGTAGGAATGATAAAAAAAAATCGAACGACAGAAACATCTGACGAAAGACCACCCTCATAGGTTTGATGTTAGCAACAATTCAGCACTGTTGGAAAATACGAAAACAGTATCTAATTTACAATGGAAGCATATC